>NW_027261052.1:0-208410 GCF_045791955.1 Oncorhynchus clarkii lewisi
TTACACCACTACAATACAACATTACACCACTACAATACAACATTACACCACCACATATCTACAATACAACATCACACCACTACAATACAACATTACACCACTACAATACAACATTACACCACTACAATACAACATTACACCACTACAATACAACATTACACCACTACAATACAACATCACACCACTACAATACAACATTACACCACTACAATACAACATTACACCACCACATATCTACAATACAACATTACACCACTACAATACAACATTACACCACTACAATACAACATTACACCACTACAATACAACATTACACCACTACAATACAACATTACACCACTACAATACAACATTACACCACTACAATACAACATTACACCACTACAATACAACATTACACCACTACAATACAACATCACACCACTACAATACAACATTACACCACTACAATACAACATTACACCACCACATATCTACAATACAACATTACACCACTACAATACAACATTACACCACTACAATACAACATTACACCACTACAATACAACATTACACCACTACAATACAACATTACACCACTACAATACAACATTACACCACTTCACCACTACAATACAACATTACACCACTACAATACAACATCACACCACTACAATACAACATCACACCACTACAATACAACATGACACCACTACAATACAACATTACACCACTACAATACAACATTACACCACTACAATACAACATTACACCACTACAATACAACATTACACCACCACAATACAACATTACACCACTACAATACAACATTACACCACCACAATACAACATTACACCACTACAATACAACATTACACCACTAGAATACAACATCACACCACTACAATACAACATTACACCACTACAATACAACATTACACCACCACAATACAACATTACACCACTACAATACAACATCACACCACTACAATACAACATTACACCACTACAATACAACATTACACCACTACAATACAACATTACACCACTACATATCTACAATATAACATTACACCACTACAATACAACATCACACCACTACAATACAACATTACACCACTACAATACAAGAGTACACCACTACAATACAACATTACACCACTACATATCTACATCACACCACTACAATACAACATTACACCACTACAATACAACATCACACCACTACAATACAACATCACACCACTACAATACAACATCACACCACTACAATACAGCATTACACCACTACAATACAACATTACACCACTACAATACGTCATCACACCACTACAATACAACATTACACCACTACAATACAACATCACACCACTACAATACAACATTACACCACTACAATACGTCATCACACCACTACAATACGTCATCACACCACTACAATACAAGAGTACACCACTACAATACAACATTACACCACTACAATACAACATTACACCACTACAATACAACATTACACCACTACAATACAACATCACACCACTACAATACAACATCACACCACTACAATACAACATTACACCACTAGAATACAACATCACACCACTACAATACAACATGACACCACTAGAATACAACATTACACCACTACAATACAACATTACACCACTACAATAAAACATCACACCACTACAATACAACATGACACCACTACAATACAACATGACACCACTACAATACAACATTACACCACTAGAATACAACATTACACCACTAGAATACAACATTACACCACTACAATACAACATTACACCACTACAATAAAACATCACACCACTACAATACAACATGACACCACTACAATACAACATGACACCACTACAATACAACATTACACCACTAGAATACAACATTACACCACTACAATACAACATTACACCACTACAATACAGCATTACACCACTACAATACAACATTACACCACTACAATACAACATTACACCACTAGAATACAACATTACACCACTACAATACAACATTACACCACTATAATACAACATCACACCACTACAATACAACATTACACCACTACAATACAACATCACACCACTATAATACAACATTACACCACTACAATACAACATTACACCACTAGAATACAACATTACACCACTAGAATACAACATTACACCACCACATATCTACAATACAACATCACACCACTACAATACAACATTACACCACTACAATACAACATCACACCACTACAATACAACATCACACCACTACAATACAACATTACACCACTTCACCACTACAATACAACATTACACCACTACAATACAACATCACACCACTACAATACAACATTACACCACTTCACCACTACAATACAACATTACACCACTACAATACAACATCACACCACTACAATACAACATTACACCACTACAATACAACATCACACCACTACAATACAACATTACACCACTACAATACAACATTACACCACTATAATATAACATTACACCACTACAATACAACATCACACCACTACAATACAACATTACACCACTACAATACAACATCACACCACTACAATACAACATTACACCACTACAATACAACATTACACCACTATAATATAACATTACACCACTACAATACAACATCACACCACTACAATACAACATTACACCACTACAATACAACATTACACCACTAGAATACAACATTACACCACTAGAATACAACATTACACCACTACAATACAGCATTACACCACTAGAATACAACATTACACCACTAGAATACAACATTACACCACTACAATACAACATTACACCACTACAATACAACATTACACCACCACATATCTACAATACAACATCACACCACTACAATACAACATCACACCACTACAATACAACATTACACCACTACAATACAACATTACACCACTACAATACAACATTACACCACTACAATATAACATTACACCACTACAATACAACATTACACCACTATAATATAACATTACACAACTACAATACAACATTACACCACTACAATACAACATCACACCACTACAATACAACATCACACCACTACAATGCAACATTACACCACTACAATACAACATTACACCACTACAATACAACATCACACCACTACAATACAACATTACACCACTACAATACAACATTACACCACTACAATACAACATTACACCACTATAATACAACATTACACCACTACAATACAACATTACACCACTACAATACAACATTACACCACTACAATACAACATTACACCACTAGAATACAACATTACACCACTACAATACAACATTACACCACTACAATACAACATTACACCACTAGAATACAACATTACACCACCACATATCTACAATACAACATCACACCACTACAATACAACATTACACCACTACAATACAACATTACACCACTAGAATACAACATCACACCACTACAATACAACATTACACCACTACATATCTACAATATAACATTACACCACTACAATACAACATTACACCACTACAATACAACATTACACCACTACAATACAACATTACACCACTACAATACAACATTACACCACTACATATCTACAATACAACATTACACCACTACAATACAACATTACACCACTACAATACAACATTACACCACTACAATACAACATTACACCACTACATATCTACAATACAGCATTACACCACTACAATACAACATTACACCACTACAATACAACATTACACCACTGCAATACAACATTACACCACTACAATACAACATTACACCACTACAATACAACATTACACCACTACAATACAACATCACACCACTACAATACAACATTACACCACTACAATACAACATTACACCACTACAATACAACATCACACCACTACAATACAACATTACACCACTACAATACAACATCACACCACTACAATACAACATTACACCACTACAATACAACATCACACCACTACAATACAACATTACACCACTACATATCTACAATACAACATCACACCACTACAATACAACATTACACCACTACATATCTACAATACAACATTACACCACTACAATACAACATTACACCACTGCAATACAACATTACACCACTACAGTACAACATTACACCACTACAATACAACATTACACCACTACATATCTACAATACAACATTACACCACTACAATACAACATTACACCACTACAATACAACATTACACCACTACAATACAACATTACACCACTACAATACAACATTACACCACTACAATACAACATTACACCACTACAATACAACATCACACCACTACAATACAACATTACACCACTACAATACAACATTACACCACTACAATACAACATTACACCGCTATAATATAACATCACACCACTACAATACAACATCACACCACTATAATATAACATTACACCACTACAATACAACATCACACCACCACATATCTACAATACAACATTACACCACTACAATACAACATTACACCACTACAATACAACATTACACCACTACAATACAACATTACACCACTACATATCTACAATACAACATTACAACTTTACACCACTACAATGCAACATTACACCACTACAATACAACATTACACCACTACAATACAACATTACACCACTAGAATACAACATTACACCACTACAATACAACATTACACCACTACAATACAACATGACACCACTACAATACAACATCACACCACTACAATACAACATTACACCACTACAATACAACATTACACCACTACAATACAACATTACCCCACTACAATACAACATTACACCACTACAATACAACATTACACCACTACAATACAACATTACACCACTACAATACAACATTACACCACTAGAATACAACATTACACCACTATAATACAACATTACACCACTACAATACAACATTACACCACTATAATACAACATTACACCACTACAATACAACGTTACACCACTACAATACAACATTACACCACTAGAATACAACATTACACCACTATAATACAACATTACACCACTACAATACAACATTACACCACTACAATACAACATTACACCACTACAATACAACATTACACCACTACAATACAACATTACACCACTAGAATACAACATTACACCACTACAATACAACATTACACCACTATAATACAACATTACACCACTACAATACAACATTACACCACTACATATCTACAATATAACATTACACCACTACAATACAACATTACACCACTACAATACAACATTACACCACTGCAATACAACATTACACCACTACAATACAACATTACACCACTACAATACAACATTACACCACTACAATACAACATCACACCACCACATATCTATAATACAACATTACACCACTACAATACAACATTACACCACTATAATACAACATTACACCACTACAATACAACATCACACCACCACATATCTACAATACAACATTACACCACTATAATACAACATTACACCACTACAATACAACATTACACCACTACAATACAACATTACACCACTACAATACAACATTACACCACTACAATACAACATTACACCACTACAATACAACATTACACCACTATAATACAACATTACACCACTACAATACAACATTACACCACTATAATACAACATTACACCACTACAATACAACGTTACACCACTACATATCTACAATACAACATCACACCACTAGAATACAACATTACACCACTACAATACAACATTACACCACTATAATACAACATTACACCACTACAATACAACATTACACCACTACATATCTACAATATAACATTACACCACTACAATACAACATTACACCACTACAATACAACATTACACCACTGCAATACAACATTACACCACTACAATACAACATTACACCACTACAATACAACATTACACCACTATAATACAACATTACACCACTACAATACAACATCACACCACTAGAATACAACATCACACCACTACAATACAACATTACACCACTACAATACAACATTACACCACTACATATCTACAATACAACATGTATAATACCACCATACATGTGTGTGTATGTCTGTCTCTCTCTGGGTCAGTCTGTGTATACATTTTAAAGTGAACAATCTGAGACTGTGTAATTCCGTTACCAAGGATTTGCCCAGTAGATACTTGTTTAAATACTTGACTTTATGCATGTTTCTCTCTCTGTGTGTGTGTGACTTAACTCTTGACTTGTCTTGTTTGTAGCCTGTGTGTACAAACGAGTGTGTCTGTGTGGGAGAGTGGCCTGTGTATGAGAAGGACAGAATACAGTGAGTGAAGTAGGAGAAAGTGCTGAGTGTTGGTTGGCAGGAGTCCTGGCTGGATGTGACTGTGGTTTCTGGTGTCAGTCTCACTCTGTAATTACTGGTGGCTGTGGCGAGTGTGGCTTTGTCCCCAGTCAGGGGGGAGGCAGGCAGGCAGTGGGAGGGTCCCCAGTCAGGCATAGGGAGGGTCCCCAGTCAGGGAGAGCGAGGCAGGCAGTGGGAGGGTCCCCAGTCAGGGGGAGAGAGGCAGGCAGTGGGATGGTCCCCAGTCAGGCAGTGGGAGGGTCCCCAGTCAGGGGGAGAGAGGCAGGCAGTGGGAGGGTCCCCAGTCAGGCAGTGGGAGGGTCCCCAGTCAAGGGGAGAAAGGCAGGCAGTGGCAGGGTCCCCAGTCAGGGGGAGAGAGGCAGGCAGTGGGAGGGTCCCCAGTCAGGGGGAGAGAGGCAGGTAGTGGGAGGGTCCCCAGTCAGGGGGAGAGAGGCAGGTAGTGGGAGGGTCCCCAGTCAGGGGGAGAGAGGCAGGCAGTGGGAGGGTCCCCAGTCAGGCAGTGGGAGGGTCCCCAGTCAGACATAGGGAGGGTCCCCAGTCAGGGAGAGCGAGGCAGGCAGTGGGAGGGTCCCCAGTCAGGGGGAGAGAGGCAGGCAGTGGGAGGGTCCCCAGTCAGGGCAGTGGGAGGGTCCCCAGTCAGGGGGAGAGAGGCAGGCAGTGGGAGGGTCCCCAGTCAGGGGGAGAGAGGCAGGCAGTGGGAGGGTCCCCAGTAGGCAGTGGGAGGGTCCCCAGTCAGGCAGTGGGAGGGTCCCCAGTCAGTGTGAGAGAGGCAGGCAGTGGGAGGGTCCCCAGTCAGGGGGAGAGAGGCAGGCAGTGGGAGGGTCCCCAGTCAGGCATAGGGAGGGTCCCCAGTCAGGGAGAGCGAGGCAGGCAGTGGGAGGGTCCCCAGTCAGGGGGAGAGAGGCAGGCAGTGGGATGGTCCCCAGTCAGGCAGTGGGAGGGTCCCCAGTCAGGGGGAGAGAGGCAGGCAGTGGGAGGGTCCCCAGTCAGGCAGTGGGAGGGTCCCCAGTCAGGGGGAGAGAGGCAGGCAGTGGGAGGGTCCCCAGTCAGGGGGAGAGAGATCCATCCATCCATCCAAAGATGTGGGATGGTCTGAGAGGGTGGTCTATGGTGATAGGTGGGATGGGCTGAGAGGGTGGTCTATGGTGATAGGTGGGATGGGCTGAGAGGGTGGTCTATGGTGATAGGTGGGATGGAATGAGAGGGTGGTCTATGGTGATAGGTGGGATGGGCTGAGAGGGTGGTCTATGGTCATAGGTGGGATGGGCTGAGAGGGTGGTCTATGGTGATAGGTGGGATGGGCTGAGAGGGTGGTCTATGGTGATAGGTGGGATGGGCTGAGAGGGTGGTCTATGGTCATAGGTGGGATGGGCTGAGAGGGTGGTCTATGGTGATAGGTGGGATGGGCTGAGAGGGTGGTCTATGGTGATAGGCGGGATGGGCTGAGAGGGTGGTCTATGGTCATAGGTGGGATAGGCTGAGAGGGTGGTCTATAGTGATAGGTGGGATGGAATGAGAGGGTGGTCTATGGTGATAGGTGGGATGGGCTGAGAGGGTGGTCTATGGTGATAGGTGGGATGGGCTGAGAGGGTGGTCTATGGTGATAGGTGGGATGGGCTGAGAGGGTGGTCTATGGTCATAGGTGGGATGGGCTGAGAGGGTGGTCTATGGTGATAGGTGGGATGGGCTGAGAGGGTGGTCTATGGTGATAGGTGGGATGGCCTGAGAGGGTGGTCTATGGTGATAGGCGGGATGGGCTGAGAGGGTGGTCTATGGTCATAGGTGGGATGGGCTGAGAGGGTGGTCTATGGTCATAGGTGGGATGGCCTGAGAGGGTGGTCTATGGTCATAGGTGGGATGGGCTGAGAGGGTAGTCTATAGTGATAGGTGGGGTGGAATGAGAGGGTGGTCTATGGTGATAGGTGGGATGGGCTGAGAGGGTGGTCTATGGTGATAGGTGGGATGGGCTGAGAGGGTGGTCTATGGTGATAGGTGGGATGGGCTGAGAGGGTGGTCTATGGTCATAGGTGGGATGGGCTGAGAGGGTGGTCTATGGTCATAGGTGGGATGGCCTGAGAGGGTGGTCTATGGTGATAGGTGGGATGGGCTGAGAGGGTGGTCTATGGTCATAGGTGGGATGGGCTGAGAGGGTGGTCTATGGTCATAGGTGGGATGGGCTGAGAGGGTGGTCTATGGTCATAGGTGGGATGGGCTGAGAGGGTGGTCTATGGTCATAGGTGGGATGGGCTGAGAGGGTGGTCTATGGTGATAGGTGGGATGGGCTGAGAGGGTGGTCTATGGTGATAGGTGGGATGGGCTGAGAGGGTGGTCTATGGTCATAGGTGGGATGGGCTGAGAGGGTGGTCTATGGTGATAGGTGGGATGGGCTGAGAGGGTGGTCTATGGTGATAGGTGGGATGGGCTGAGAGGGTGGTCTATGGTGATAGGTGGGATGGGCTGAGAGGGTGGTCTATGGTCATAGGTGGGATGGGCTGAGAGGGTGGTCTATGGTCATAGGTGGGATGGGCTGAGAGGGTGGTCTATGGTCATAGGTGGGATGGGCTGAGAGGGTGGTCTATGGTCATAGGTGGGATGGGCTGAGAGGGTGGTCTATGGTCATAGGTGGGATGGGCTGAGAGGGTGGTCTATGGTCATAGGTGGGATGGGCTGAGAGGGTGGTCTATGGTGATAGGTGGGATGGGCTGAGAGGGTGGTCTATGGTCATAGGTGGGATGGGCTGAGAGGGTGGTCTATGGTGATAGGTGGGATGGGCTGAGAGGGTGGTCTATAGTGATAGGTGGGATGGGCTGAGAGGGTGGTCTATAGTGATAGGTGGGATGGGCTGAGAGGGTGGTCTATGGTCATAGGTTGAGTGGGTGGGATTATCTGGGTATTATTATTTTATAGGTATAATGGGTATTATTTTATGGGTATTATGGGTAATCTTTATGGGTTTTATTTTCTAGGTATTATGAGTGTTTTATGGGTATTCTTATCTGGTAATTCTGGGTATTCTTTTCTGGGCATTATTTTATAGGTATAATGGGTATTATTTTATGGGTATTATTTTATAGGTATAATGGGTATTATTTTATGGGTATTATGGGTATTATTTTATGGGTATTATTTTATAGGTATAATGGGTATTATTTTCTAGGTATTATGGGGATGTTATGGGTATTATTTTATGGGTATTATTTTATAGGTATAATGGGTAAAATTTTATGGGTATTATGGGTATAATGGGTATTATTTTATGGGTATTATGGGTATTATGGTTATTATTTTCTGGGCATTATTTTATAGGTATACTGGGTATTATTTTATGGGTATTATTTTATAGGTATAATGGGTATTATTTTCTAGGTATTATGGGTATTATAGGTATTATTTTATGGGTATTATTTTCTAGGTATAATGGGGTATTTTCTGGGTATTATTTTATGGGTATTATGACTCATACTGGGGTACTCTACATGCTCAGACATGCATTTAACAGTCTTTTTAACAGTGATTCTGTCTTTCTCGTAAGGATAGTAACCTGTTAACTATATATTCTAACTGATTGTATATCTATGACCCATTAGGTGGTGATGGTCAGGTGATTGAGAAGGCATCCCACTCTGGGATGATCAACCCCAGCCATCAGTGGCAGAAGCTCAGCCACAACGGTCCTATTGGTCAGTTTGACTATCAGATCCGGGTCAGCTGTGACGAGCACTACTATGGCTTCGGATGCAACAAGTTTTGCCGACCCCGAGACGAGTTCTTCGGGCACTACACCTGCGACTACAACGGGAATAAGACCTGTCTGGAGGGCTGGTCTGGACTAGAATGTAACACACGTATGTAAACACGGACTACTTCCTGCTTCCTTCTTGTGATCCCTTCCTGGAAAGTTGTAACCTAAAAGGGTCTTCTTCTGGTTAAATGGATAAAACACATGTAAGCTGGGAGAGAGACGGAGAGAGGAAGATTAACATGGACAGTTTGTCTGTGTGCCTGGAGGCTATAGAATGATGATGGTACGGATTATTTCAATGTTGGAGAAAGGGGAATACAAGGCTATGGATGGATGTTCAGGTCGCTGATTAACTTCCTCCCTTTTGTACTTGCGTGTGTCAAATGTCAATAGACATTAGGTGCCGAACTGTCAACAAACGTCACTTAATACTGCCAACAGGTATTTACTGACGTTTGTGCTAATTTAGGCTTTCTTCCTGTCCCTTACCCCCACGCCACATCCTCCACCCCTCCAACACCTTCCTTCCCTTCTCCAACTCTCCCTCCTCATCCCTTTATCCCTCCTTCCCTCCCTCCCTCTCCCTCCTCCTCCTCCTCCCTCTCCCTCCTCCTCCCTCTATCACTCCACCACTCCTTCCCTCCCTCTCCCTCGTCCTCCACCCCTCCTTCCCTCCCTCCCTCTCCCTCCTCCTCCTCCTCTTCCTCCTCCCTCTCCCTCCTCCTCCCTCTATCACTCCACCACTCCTTCCCCTCTCCCTCTCCCTCCTCCTCCACCCCTCCTTCCTTCCCTCTCCCTCCTCCTCCACCCCTCCTTCCATCACTCCACCACTCCTTCCCTCCCTCTCCTTCCTCCTCCACCCCTCCTTCCCTCCCTCTCTCTCCTCCACCCCTCCTTCCCTCCTCCTCCACCCCTCCTTCCCTACCTCTCTCTCCTCCAGCTATCTGTCGGCAGGGCTGCAGTACAGAACATGGACACTGCAAAGAGCCAGATGACTGCAAGTAAGTGACTCTTTCCTCCCCTCCTTTCTCTCCAGGAATAACTGGAATCTGCTTCTCATTTTCAATGTCTGCCATGATATTTATGATTCATTACTTGACAAACAGCATTTTATCATGTGCTATGCAGCTTAATCCCCAGGTCCCTGGTATGGGAGTGGAGCTGTGTCCTAGCTGACTATAGGGTCTGAGGGAGTGGAGCTGTGTTCTAGCTGGCTATAGGGTCTGAGGGAGTGGAGCTGTGTTCTATCTGACTATAGGGTCTGAGGGAGTGGAGCTGTGTTCTAGCTGGCTATAGGGTCTGAGGGAGTGGAGCTGTGTTCTAGCTGGCTATAGGGTCTGAGGGAGTGGAGCTGTGTCCTAGCTGACTATAGGGTCTGAGGGAGTGGAGCTGTGTTCTAGCTGGCTATAGGGTCTGAGGGAATGGAGCTGTGTTCTATCTGACTATAGGGTCTGAGGGAGTGGAGCTGTGCTCTAGCTGGCTATAGGGTCTGAGGGAGTGGAGCTGTGTCCTAGCTGACTATAGGGTCTGAGGGAGTGAAGCTGTGTTCTAGCTGGCTAGAGGGTCTGAGGGAGTGGAGCTGTGTTCTAGCTGGCTATATGGTCTGAGGGAGTGGAGCTGTGTTGTAGCTGGCTATAGGGTCTGAGGGAGTGGAGCTGTGCTCTAGCTGGCTATAAGGTCTGAGGGAGTGGAGCTGTGTTCTAGCTGGCTATAGGGTCTGAGGGAGTGGAGCTGTGTTCTAGCTGGCTATAGTGTCTGAGGGAGTGGAGCTGTGTTGTAGCTGGCTATAGGGTCTGAGGGAGTGGAGCTGTGTTCTAGCTGGCTATAGGGTCTGAGGGAGTGGAGCTGTGTTGTATCTGACTATAGGGTCTGAGGGAGTGGAGCTGTGTTGTAGCTGGCTATAGGGTCTGAGGGAGTGGAGCTGTGTTCTAGCTGGCTATAGGGTCTGAGGGAGTAGAGCTGTGTTGTAGCTGGCTATAGGGTCTGAGGGAGTGGAGCTGTGTTCTAGCTGGCTATAGGGTCTGAGTGAGTGGAGCTGTGTTCTAGCTGGCTATAGGGTCTGAGGGAGTGGAGCTGTGTTCTAGCTGGCTATAAGTGGAGCTGTGTTGTATCTGACTATAGGGTCTGAGGGAGTGGAGCTGTGTTGTAGCTGGCTATATGGTCTGAGGGAGTGGAGCTGTGTTGTAGCTGGCTATAGGGTCTGAGGGAGTGGAGCTGTGTTCTAGCTGGCTATAGGGTCTGAGGGAGTGGAGCTGTGTTGTAGCTGGCTATAGGGTCTGAGGGAGTGGAGCTGTGTTCTAGCTGGCTATAGTGTCTGAGGGAGTGGAGCTGTGTTCTAGCTGGCTATAGGGTCTGAGGGAGTGGAGCTGTGTTCTAGCTGGCTATAAGTGGAGCTGTGTTTTAGCTAGCTATAAGTGGAGCTGTGTTCTAGCTGGCTATAAGTGGAGCCGTGTTCTAGCTGGCTATATGTGGAGCTGTGTTCTAGCTGGCTATACGTGGAGCTGTGTTCTAGCTGGCTATAAGTGGAGCTGTGTTCTAGCTGGCTATAAGTGGAGCTGTGTTCTAGCTGGCTATAAGTGGAGCTGTGTTCTAGCTGGCTATAAGTGGAGCTGTGTTCTAGCTGGCTATAAGTGGAGCTGGGTTCTAGCTGGCTATAAGTGGAGCTATGTTCTAGCTTTCTAGGGGTTATGGGTGTAGGGGTGATAGTAAGGGCTCAGGGATCGGGGGACGGATGATTGGGACGGATGGAGGGATGGGGGAGAGGGAGGGAGGGAAGGAAGGACGGATGATTGGGACGGATTGAGGGATGGGGGAGAGGGAGGGAGGGAAGGACGGATGGAGGGATGGGGGAGAGGGAGGGAGGAAGGGAAGGGCGGATGATTGGGACGGATGGAGGGAGAGGGAGGGATGGATGGATTATTGGGACGGATGGAGGGATGGGGGAGAGGGAGGGAGGGACGGATGGGGGTGGTCTGAATTTAACCCAACCCTAGTCCCTCTGATGGAGGAGAGGGAGGGAGGGAGGGAGGGACGGATGGGGGTGGTCTGAATTTAACCCAACCCTAGTCCCTCTGATGGAGGGATGGAGGAGAGGGAGGGAGGGACGGATGGGGGTGGTCTGAATTTAACCCAACCTTAGTCCCTCTGATGGAGGGATGGAGGAGAGGGAGGGAGGGACGGATGGGGGTGGTCTGAATTTAACCCAACCCTAGTCCCTCTGATGGAGGGATGGAGGAGAGGGAGGGAGGGAGGGACGGATGGGGGTGGTCTGAATTTAACCCAACCCTAGTCCCTCTGTCTGTTCATGGTTCTGTCTGTGTGCCGGCCAAGGGATTGTGTGCAGTTCCACTTTTTGCCTAATAGACCATTACAGTACGGAATGTAACAGAGATGGAATTCTGAGCAATTCCAAAATGAGTCTGAAGGAGCCTCGGCTTGGAGCTTGTCTGTATGAGGTTGTCTATTGGGATCAATGCCAGCCAGCTGACCAGCCAACCAGCAAGCTGTGTTGGAATTAGTCGCAGGTTCTGTAATAGAACAGTCCTTATTAGTCAGATGGATCATGTATGTTATTTAGTCTTGGATGTGTGTTAAAGTGGTGTGTTTGTTTAGCTAGTGGTTTCATGTTGTTGTTTATGATACAGCCTGAGGGAGAGGGGTAGTGGTTTCATGTTGTTGTTTATGATACATTCTGAGGGAGAGGGGTTAGTGGTTTCATGTTGTTGTTTATGATACAGCCTGAGGGAGAGGGGTAGTGGTTTCATGTTGTTGTTTATGATACAGCCTGAGGGAGAGGGGTAGTGGTTTCATGTTGTTTATGATACAGCCTGAGATATAGGGGTAGTGGTTTCATGTTGTTTATGATACAGCCTGAGATATAGGGGTAGTGGTTTCATGTTGTTGTTTATGATACAGCCTGAGATATAGGGGTAGTGGTTTCATGTTGTTTATGATACAGCCTGAGGGAGAGA
The DNA here is from genome assembly GCF_045791955.1 of Oncorhynchus clarkii lewisi. Classification (NCBI taxonomy): domain Eukaryota; kingdom Metazoa; phylum Chordata; class Actinopteri; order Salmoniformes; family Salmonidae; genus Oncorhynchus; species Oncorhynchus clarkii. Next base: position 14,121 of record NW_027261052.1, read on the forward strand.
GGTAGTGGTTTCATGTTGTTTATGATACAGCCTGAGATATAGGGGTAGTGGTTTCATGTTGTTGTTTATGATACAGCCTGAGGGAGAGGGGTAGTGGTTTCATGTTGTTTATGATACAGCCTGAGGGAGAGGGGCAGTGGTTTCATGTTGTTGTTTATGATACAGCCTGAGGGAGAGGGGTAGTGGTTTCATGTTTATGATACTGCCTGAGGGAGAGGGGTAGTGGTTTCATGTTGTTGTTTATGATACAGCCTGAGGGAGAGGGGTAATGGTTTCATGTTTATGATACAGCCTGAGGGAGAGGGGTAGTGGTTTCATGTTGTTGTTTATGATACAGCCTGAGGGAGAGGGGTAGTGGTTTCATGTTGTTGTTTATGATACAGCCTGAGGGATAGGGGTAGTGGTTTCATGTTGTTGTTTATGATACAGCCTGAGGGAGAGGGGTAGTGGTTTCATGTTGTTTATGATACAGCCTGAGGGAGAGGGGTAGTGGTTTCATGTTGTTGTTTATGATACAGCCTGAGGGAGAGGGGTAGTGGTTTCATGTTGTTGTTTATGATACAGCCTGAGGGAGAGGGTTAGGGGTTTCATGTTGTTGTTTATAACTTCAGACAATGGCGTTGACAGAGAGGGCTGCCTCGCTTCTTGTTCTTAGGAAACTTGGCAGTATTTTGTTTTTTTATGTCTCATTTCTAAGATTGTTCGGCCAGAAACATTTTTGTGTTATTGCATACAGCCAGGAAGAACTATTGGATATCAGAGCGGCCTTAACTCACCAGCAGTACGACCAGGAATACGACTTTCCCGAAGCAGATCCTTTGTTCCCCCGGGGCAATTGAACTGATTCCAGCAGCCGGCCCAAAACAATGGCGGCGAAGGAGAGGTACTTGGAGTGGTCTTCTAGTCCGATTTAGGAGGTGTGCACACCACCCACCGCTTCCGAGAATATTACTTGTTAATGTTCAGTCTCTGGATAGTTGACGAGAGTGTGGATCTCTTTCCAGAGAGATATTAGGGATTGTAACCTACTCTGCTTCACGGAAACATGCATCTCTCGAGATATACGCTCCAAATCCATCCAGCCAGCTGGATTCTCAGGTCATCGCGCAGACAGGAATTAAGTATCTCTCCGTGAAGAATTTGAGAAAAAGAATGCCGAAGTTCTATGAATATATTGACTGTAGTACTCGCACTACCAAAATACTCAACCAACTTCCGGGATGCCTATAAAGGCCCTAGTCAAGGATCATACCACCTCCACCTTACCTGTCACCACCTAGACCCACTTCAATTTGTTTACCGCCCCAATATGTCCACAGACGATGCAATCACGATCACACTGCCATATCCCATGTGGACAAGAGGAATACATATGTAAGAGTGCTGTTGATTGACTATAGCTCAACATTCAACACCATAGTACCCTCCAAGCTCATCATTTAGCTCGAGGCCCCGGGACTGAACCCTGCCCTGTGCGACTGGGTGCTGTACTTCCTGATGGGCCGCCCCCAGATGGTGAAGGTATGAAACACCTCCACTTCGCTGATCCTCAACACTATGGCCCCACAAGGGTGCGTACTCAGCCCCCTCCTGTACACCCTGTTCATTAATGTGTGAATGTGGCCAAGCACGCCTCCAACTCAATCATCAAGTTTGCAGATGACACAACAGTAGTAGACTTGATTACCAACAATGACAAGCCTACAGGGAGGAGCTAAGGGCTCTGGGAGTGTGGTGTCAGGAAAATAACCTCTCACTCAACATCAACAAAACAAAGATGATCGTGGACTTCAGGAAACAGCCGAGGGAGCACCCCCCCATCCACATCGATGGGACCGCAGTGGAGAAGGTGGAAAGCTTCAAGTTCCTCGGCGTACATGTTACTGACAAACTGAAATGGTTAACTCACACAGACAGTGTGGTGAAGAAGGCGCAACAGCTTCTCTTCAACCTCAGGAGGCTGAAGAGATTTGGCTTGTCACCTATAACCCTCACACACTTTTACAGATGCACCATCAAGAGCATCCTGTCGGGCTGTATCACCGCTTGGTACGGCAACTGCTCCGCCCGCAACCCCAGGGCTCTCCAGAAGGTGGTGCAGTCTGCCCAACGCATCACTGGGGGCAAACTACCTGCCCTCCAGGACACCTGCAGCACCTGATGTCACAGGAATTCCAAAAACATCATCAAGGACATTATCCACCCGAGCCACTGCCTGTTCACCCCGCTATCATCCAGAAGGCGAGGTCAGTACTGGTGCATCAAAGCTGGGACCGAGAGACTGATAGAAGCTGTTTATCTCAAGACCATCAGACTGTTAAACAGCCCCCACTAGCCAGCTACCACCTGGTTTCTCAACCCTGCACTTTAGAGGCTGCTGCCCTATATAGATAGACTTGAAATCACTGTCCACTTTAATAAATGGACCACTCACTAATAGTGTTTACGTATCTTGCATTACTCATCCCATATGTACATACTGTATTCTATTCTACTGTATCTTAGTCTATACCGCTCTGACATTACTCATCCCATATGTACATACCGTATTATATTCTACTGTATCTTAGTCTATACCGCTCTGACATTACTCATCCCATATGTACATACCGTATTATATTCTACTGTATCTTAGTCTATACCGCTCTGACATTACTCATCCCATATGTACATACCGTATTATATTCTACTGTATCTTAGTCTATACCGCTCTGACATTACTCATCCCATATGTACATACCGTATTATATTCTACTGTATCTTAGTCTATACCGCTCTGACATTACTCATCCCATATGTACATACCGTATTATATTCTACTGTATCTTAGTCTATACCGCTCTGACATTACTCATCCCATATGTACATACCGTATTATATTCTACTGTATCTTAGTCTATACCGCTCTGACATTACTCATCCCATATGTACATACCGTATTATATTCTACTGTATCTTAGTCTATACCGCTCTGACATTACTCATCCCATATGTACATACTGTATTATATTCTACTGTATCTTAGTCTATACCGCTCTGACATTACTCATCCCATATGTACATACCGTATTATATTCTACTGTATCTTAGTCTATACCGCTCTGACATTACTCATCCCATATGTACATACCGTATTATATTCTACTGTATCTTAGTCTATACCGCTCTGACATTACTCATCCCATATGTACATACTGTATTATATTCTACTGTATCTTAGTCTATACCGCTCTGACATTACTCATCCCATATGTACATACCGTATTATATTCTACTGTATCTTAGTCTATGCCGCTCTGACATTGCTCGTCCACATATTTATATATTCTTAATTGCATTCCTTTACTTAGATGTGTATTGGGTGTATGAAGTGAAATTGTTAGATATTACTCCACTGTCGGAGCTAGAAACACAAGCATTTTGCTACACCTGCAATACCATCTGCTAAACACGTGTATGTGACCAATAACATCTGATAAATATGTGTATGTGACCAATAACATCTGCTAAACACGTGTATGTGACCAATAACATCTGATAAATATGTGACCAATAACATCTGATAAATATGTGACCAATAACATCTGATAAATATGTGACCAATAACATCTGATAAACACGTGTATGTGACCAATAACATCTGATAAATATGTGACCAATAACATCTGATAAACACGTGTATGTGACCAATAACATCTGATAAATATGTGACCAATAACATCTGCTAAACACGTGTATGTGACCATTAACATTTGGTTTGATGAGGCAAGGAGAAGGGTTAGAGCCAAGCTGAGATGGTTATCAGAAGGGCGTTGTGTACCTCAGTCCCACTTAGCCATTAGAGATGACAGGATGCCTCTCAAATGGAACCCCATTCCCTATATAGTGCACTACTTTAGTCTAGGACCTATTGGGATCTGGCTAAAGTAGTGCACTATGTAGAGAACAGTGTGCCCTTTGGGATGCACACCAAAACATGCAGAGGAAAACTAGTAACGTCAGAGCGTGAAAAAAACAAGGCGACTGAATAGAAGATCAAACGTGATCTTCCCAGGAACGCTTGACTTTGACATGTGGCCAAAACAGAACAGTAAACCAAACTAAGCCAGTCTGAGACCCAGAGACACAAACAAAGCTGTGAGATACAGGAGAAGCACATCTCAACTTTATGTGCCATATGTAAAAAAAAAACAGGATCTTAGTCAGCCGAGCTTTTGCATGAAAAACCGAAAGTTCAGACAATGTACAAAAGCCTCCAGCTGATGGAGAATGTATGGCTGCTGTTGGATGGAGAAGGTATGGCTGCTGTTGGATGGAGAAGGTATGGCTGCTGTTGGATGGAGAAGGTATGGCTGCTGTTGGATGGAGAAGGTATGGCTGCTGTTGGATGCTGGAGTTATATATAAGTCAACTCTGGGGGGCTGAGATTCCCTGCACCACAGAAGCACGCTAGTGTTCATGTCATTTTACCATTAGGGAGTCCCAAATTGCACCCTATGAGCCCTGCTCAGAAGTCGTGCACTGTTTAGGGAATTAGGGTGTCATTTGGAACACGGCCTTGGTGTGGCTTTCCCTTGTAACAGCTCCAGGCCCAACTGTCTTGGCCTTTGTTGTTGTGCCTAGCTAGGTGTGGCTATATTTATGCACATGTACACTCCCCATCATTGCTTTTAAAGCAGAGGATTGGTGTAAACATTGCCTTGGGGGGGGTTTCCACCATGGTTTAATCTGCCTTCCTTCACCTTGACTCATTCCACATGTTGTGGTAACAGCCTGAATTCAAAACTGGTTCAATATATTTTTTTCTCACCCATGTACACACAATACCCCATAACGACAAAGTGAAAATATGTTTTTAGACATTTTTGTAAATGTATTGAAAATAAAATACAGAAATATCTCATTTACATAAGTATTCACACCCCTGAGTCAATACATGTTAGAATCACCGTTGGCAGTGAATACAGCTGTCTTTCTGGCTCAGTCTAATGGCTTTGAACACCTGGATAATATCTGCCCATTTTTATTCTTTATTAATTCCTCATGCTCTGCCAAGGTGGTTGTTGATCATAGCTAGATAGCCATTTTCAAGTCTCGCCATAGATTTATCAAGCTGATTTAAGTCCAAACTGTAACTCGGCCACTCAGGAACATTCACTGTCTTCTTGGTAAGCAACGGCAGTGTATATTTGGCCGTGTTTTAGGTTATTGTCCTGCTGAAAGGTGAATTTGTCTCTGTGTCTGCTGGAAAGCAGACTGACTCAACATTTCAGCCATTTCATTTTTTTATTTTAAATTGTTTTCCTAAAAACCTAATTCCACTTTGAGATTATGGGGTATTGTTTGTAGGCCAGTGACACAACATCTCAATTTAATCCATTTTAAATTGAAGCTGTAACAACAACAAAATGTAGAAAAAGTCAAAGGGTGTGAATGCTTTCTGAAGGCCCTGTAGAAAGTGTACCAAATTGGAGCTTGGACAGAGGAAACCCGGACCAGCTTAGTTTTTACAAGTGATTCTAGACCGTTTAGAATTTGATCTGCTGACACTTACTATGCAACCACAAGCTGACCACGGCTGAATTCTGACATGTTTAGCTCATCTGGGTTTGTTGCAGTTATCTAGCACATGAACTGCAGTAGACAGACACTTTAGCTCAATCAAACCATTTTGTTTTTGCAAGAAAACTGTTATGAGATCAGTCAGCCCTTGAATGACAGCTAGCATGCTAATGTTAGCTAGCAAGAGGTTTTTGCTATTCATATTGGTACATTATTGAAAGCTAACCTAGCGAGCTAGAGCTATATGCCATGGCAAACAAGGTAGGAATTAAGATAGACAAGTCTTTGCTAGCATAACAAGCTAACTGACATTGGCAAGAGTATGGCGTAATGTTAGTTACAGCGTGGTGAGGGTGAAATATATATGTATATATATGTCTGGCCGGCCAGACAGCCCACCAGGGCCGGCCAGACAGCCCACCAGGGCCGGCCAGACAGCCCACCAGGGCCTGCCCACCAGGGCCATCCAGCCCACCACGGCCAGTCCAAACCAAGGCTTTAGAGTGGAGACGGGTGCAGACCTCTAACAGAGGTCTATGTTGTGACCTCACCAGGTTGTTTAGATGGACTCTGCCAGCCAGATAACTAGCCTAGGCAAACTGCAGCAAGCGCTCTTATTTACTCAAAGAGCTACTTTCCCACCATAGGGAAATGCATGACTGCCGCACACAGCAGGCAGGAACACAGACACAAACATAGTGTCTAGTGCTTTCCAGCTGAATGGCTGTAGGCAGGTGCTTTCCTTTGTTGGCTACAAGCCCTGCTGTCAGGCAGGCCAGCAGCATCTGTTGGGAACCCCTGGGGTTGAAATCATGCTGTGGCCTTCTTTACATTTCACAATTCTCATTGAGTCATCCTCAATGTTGTTTCCCTTCAATTTTGTTTGCCAAATGTTGTGATATTGAGGAGTGACACTTTCATCAACGTTATCTGATCTATTGATGTGCCCTGCTCTATGGATGAATGATACTGTACAGTGAAAACAATGTAAGCTACAGCCAAAACCAGACTCATCATTTAGGTTAGGCTAAAGACCAGACTTGGTATCCTCTGGCATTGGACATGGACTCTTTCAGAAGCACAGTCCTGTCCCTCTGCAGTTTGGCGAGAGGATGTTTTTCAACAGAAATGGGCAGCGAGCAGAGCAGAGGCCAGTGTTACATTTGATTGTTAAACTGCTGAGAAATGACGGGGACAGTACTGAAAGTGTAACTGAGTCCAAATCAAAAATATTAGCCGTGTGTAGTAGTTTGGCTGGAAGGACTGAGGGCCGTGTGTAGTAGTTTGGCTGGAAGGACTGAGGGCCTTGTTAACAGTTTTGCTGGAAGGACTGAGGGCCGTGTGTAGTAGTTTGGCTGGAAGGACTGAGGGCCGTGTGTAGTAGTTTGGCTGGAAGGACTGAGGGCCGTGTGTAGTAGTTTGGCTGGAAGGACTGAGGGCCGTGTGTAGTAGTTTGGCTGGAAGGACTGAGGGCCGTGTGTAGTAGTTTGGCTGGAAGGACTGAGGGCCTTGTTAACAGTTTTGCTGGAAGGACTGAGGGCCGTGTATAGTAGTTTGGCTGGAAGGACTGAGGGCCGTGTGTAGTAGTTTGGCTGGAAGGACTGAGGGCCGTGTGTAGTAGTTTGGCTGGAAGGACTGAGGGCAGTGTGTAGTAGTTTGGCTGGAAGGACTGAGGGCCGTGTGTATTAGTTTGGCTGGAAGGACTGAGGGCCGTGTGTAGTAGTTTGGCTGGAAGGACTGACGGCCGTGTGTAGTAGTTTGGCTGGAAGGACTGAGGGCCTTGTTAACAGTTTGGCTGGAAGGACTGAGGGCCGTGTGTAGTAGTTTGGCTGGAAGGACTGAGGGCCTTGTTAACAGTTTGGCTGGAAGGACTGAGGGCCTTGTTAACAGTTTGGCTGGAAGGACTGAGGGCCTTGTTAACAGTTTGGCTGGAAGGACTGAGGGCCTTGTTAACAGTTTTGCTGGAAGGAATTGAGGGCCTTGTTAACAGTTTTGCTGGAAGGACTGAGGGCCTTGTCTACAGTTTGGCTGGAAGGACTGAGGGCCTTGTTAACAGTTTGGCTGGAAGGACTGAGGGCCTTGTTAACAGTTTGGCTGGAAGGACTGAGGGCCTTGTTAACAATTTGGCTGGAAGGCCTGAGGGCCTTGTTTAACAGAAGGGCTGTGGTCCCACTGTGGATCCTCTTTTTGTTGTCCTAGAGTAGATACATGATGTGAATAGCTTCTTTAATCACAGAGAGAGGTTGACTTAACCACCATCTTTATTTTTACAGTCTGTTTCTCTCTCCGCTAATCACATCTCCCGACTCGCTCGTCCCTCGTGGGTTGTGTGTGTTAGTGGTGCTCGGGTCAGATGTTTGTTCACCCGCCCGCAATTACCAATAACCATCCACAACCGCCTTCCTGTGATAGTGACAATCTGTTGCCCGCATCCGACCCGAGCCTGTTAGTATGTTCTGTACTGTTCTGGCCCTCCCTTCTATAACATTAGAACAAATCTTCATAGTATTGGGTTTATTATGGATCCCCATTAGTTCCTGCCAAGGCAGCAGCTCCTCTTCCTGGGGTTTATTATGGATCCCCATTAGTTCCTGTCAAGGCAGCAGCAACTCTTCCTGGGGTTTATTATGGATCCCCATTAGTTCCTGCCAAGGCAGCAGCTACTCTTCCTGGGGTTTATTATGGATCCCCATTAGTTCCTGCCAAGGCAGCAGCTACTCTTCCTGGGGTTTATTATGGATCCCCATTAGTTCCTGACAAGGCAGCAGCTACTCTTCCTGGGGTTTATTATGGATCCCCATTAGTTCCTGACAAGGCAGCAGCTACTCTTCCTGGGGTTTATTATGGATCCCCATTAGTTCCTGACAAGGCAGCAGCTACTCTTCCTGGGGTTTATTATGGATCCCCATTAGTTCCTGACAAGGCAGCAGCTACTCTTCCTGGGGTTTATTATGGATCCCCATTAGTTCCTGCCAAGGCAGCAGCTACTCTACCTGGGGTTTATTATGGATCCCCATTAGTTCCTGCCAAGGCAGCAGCTACTCTTCCTGGGGGTTATTATGGACCCCCATTAGTTCCTGTCAAGGCAGCAGCTACTCTTCCTGTGGTTTAATATGGACCCCCATTAGTTCCTGTCAAGGCAGCAGCTACTCTTCCTGTGGTTTAATATGGACCCCCATTAGTTCCTGTCAAGGCAGCAGCAACTCTTCCTGGGGTTTATTATGGATCCCCATTAGTTCCTGCCAAGGCAGCAGCTACTCTTCCTGGGGTTTATTATGGATCCCCATTAGTTCCTGCCAAGGCAGCAGCTACTCTTCCTGGGGGTTATTATGGATCCCCATTAGTTCCTGCCAAGGCAGCAGCTACTCTTCCTGGGGTTTATTATGGACCCCCATTAGTTCTTGTCAAGGCAGCAGCTACTATTCCTGTGGTTTAATATGGACCCCCATTAGTTCCTGTCAAGGCAGCAGCAACTCTTCCTGGGGTTTATTATGGATCCCCATTAGTTCCTGCCAAGGCAGCAGCTACTCTTCCTGGGGTTTATTATGGATCCCCATTAGTTCCTGCCAAGGCAGCAGCTACTCTTCCTGGGGGTTATTATGGATCCCCATTAGTTCCTGCCAAGGCAGCAGCTACTCTTCCTGGGGTTTATTATGGACCCCCATTAGTTCTTGTCAAGGCAGCAGCTACTATTCCTGTGGTTTAATATGGACCCCCATTAGTTCCTGTCAAGGCAGCAGCAACTCTTCCTGGGGTTTATTATTGATCCCCATTAGTTCCTGCCAAGGCAGCAGCTACTCTTCCTGGGGTTTATTATGGATCCCCATTAGTTCCTGCCAAGGCAGCAGCTACTCTTCCTGGGGTTTATTATTTATTGGAGATTACAGCTACTGCCATTACGAACAGTGATGTATTGGAGATTACATCTACTGCCATTATGAACAGTGATGTATTGGAGATTACAGCTACTGCCATTATGAACAGTGATGTATTGGAGATTACAGCTACTGCCATTATGAACAGTGATGTATTGGAGATTACAGCTACTGCCATTATGAACAGTGATGTATTGGAGATTACAGCTACTGCCATTACGAACAGTGATGTATTGGAGATTACAGCTACTGCCATTACGAACAGTGATGTATTGGAGATTACAGCTACTGCCATTATGAACAGTGATGTATTGGAGATTACAGCTACTGCCATTATGAACAGTGATGTATTGGAGATTACAGCTACTGCCATTATGAACAGTGATGTCTTGGAGATTACAGCTACTGCCATTACGGACAGTGATGTATTGGAGATTACAGCTACTGCCATTATGAACAGTGATGTATTGGAGATTACAGCTACTGTCATTATGAACATTGATTTGTATTTATTATGGATCCCAGCAGCTACTCTTCCTGGGGTTTATTATTTATGATTTATTATAGTAATGTATTGGAGATTACAGCTACTGCCATTATGAACAGTGATGTATTTGAGATTACAGCTACTGCCATTATGAACAGTGATGTATTGGAGATTACAGCTACTGCCATTACGAACAGTGATGTATTGGAGATTACAGCTACTGCCATTTTGAACAGTGATGTATTGGAGATTACAGCTACTGCCATTATGAACAGTGATGTATTGGAGATTACAGCTACTGCCATTATGAACAGTGATGTATTGGAGATTACAGCTAATGCCATTATGAACAGTGATGTATTGGAGATTACAGCTACTGCCATTACGAACAGTGATGTATTGGAGATTACAGCTACTGCCATTATGAACAGTGATGTATTGGAAATTACAGCTACTGCCATTATGAACAGTGATTTGTATTTATTATGGATCCCAGCAGCTACTCTTCCTGGGGTCCGGCAAAATTAAGGCAGTTCTACAATTTTAAATACAACAGACTTCACAACAGATTAACTGTGTGCCCTCATGCCACTACTGTATTGCCACTACTGTATTACCACATATCTACAACACAAAATCCGTGTGTGTGTAGTGCGTATGTTATCATATGTGCGTATTTTTGTGTCTGTGCCTATGTTTGTTGTTACTGATGAAAATCAAGGCACTTTGCCCCTTTTTTGGTTCATTGTGTGCTGTCTATATATCATTTATGTCTGGTATTCATCTATGATCGGGCTCTCCAACCCTCTTCCTGGAGAACTGCCCTCCTGTGAGTTTTCTCTCCAGTTTATCAACCAGGTAATTATTAGAATCAGGTGTGTTAGATTAGGGTTGGAGTGAAAACCTCCAGGAGGGTATCTCTCCAGGAACATGGTTGGAGTTAAAACCTACAGGAGGGTTTCTCTCCTGGAACAGGGTTGGAGTTAAAACCGACAGGAGGGTATCTCTCCAGGAACAGGGTTGGAGTTAAAACCTACAGGAGGGTATCTCTCCAGGAACAGGGTTGGAGTTAAAACCTACAGGAGGGTATCTCTCCAGGAACAGGGTTGGAGTTAAAACCTACAGGAGGGTATCTCTCCAGGAACAGGGTTGGAGTTAAAACCTCCAGGAGCGTCTCTCTCCAGGAACAGGGTTGGAGTTAAAACCTACAGGAGGTATCTCTCCAGGAACAGGGTTGGAGTTAAAACCTACAGGAGGGTATCTCTCCAGGAACGGGGTTGGAGTTAAAACCTACAGGAGGGTTTCTCTCCAGGAACAGGGTTGGAGTTAAAACCTACAGGAGGGTATCTCTCCAGGAATAGGGTTGGAGTTAAAACCTCCAGGAGGGTATCTCTCCAGGAACAGGGTTGGAGTTAAAACCTCCAGGAGGGTATCTCTCCAGGAACAGGGTTGACGAGCCCTGCTCTATGATGTACTATCTATTGCTAAGAACAACGACATCGGCGTAGTGTACAGGATGAGCAGGCAGAGTGATGGTCCTACCACAGAAGGGTAGTCTTACTACTGCCAAACCATGTCTGTGTCGTGAGGACAGACGGAGAGACAGTCTGTCCACATAATGCTAATTTTAGCCTTGCTAACGGTCCCCTTGGGAACCAGCTGTAATTTTGGTTTTGTGTTGGTTCACACTAAATACTTCTGTGTGTTTCCCACGCATTGTTGAAAATTCTCTGACACAAACATCATTGCTAAATGTGTGTGTGTAGAGTGCCTTGGGAAAGTATTCAGACCCCTAGACTTTTTTCACATTTTGTTACATTACAGCCTTATTCTCAAACAAATTCTCATCAATTTACACACAAAACCCAATGATGACAAAGCAAAAACAGGTTTTTAATTTATTAAAAATAAAACAGAAAAATCTCATTTACAAACCATTAGAAATAATGAAGACACCATTACTATGAAATAACACTTATGGAATCATGTAGTAATCAAAAAAAGTGTTAAACAAATCTAAATATATTTTGTATTTGAGATTCTTCAAAGTAGCCACCCTTTGCCTTGATGACAGCATGGCACATTCTTGGCATTCTATCAACCAGCTTCATGAGTCTGGGCCACTCAATGATATCCTGAAGCCACTTGTCAGCTCGGGAATTTGATCTCGCAACCTTTCGGTTACAAGTCCAACGCTCTAACCACTAGGATAACTGCTGCCCTGTGTGCTTAGGGTCATTGTCCTGTTGGACGGTGAACCCGCAGTCTGAGGTCCTGAGAACTCTGGGGCAGGTTTTCATCAAGGATCTCTCTGTACTTTGCTCCGTTCATTTTTGCCTCGATCCTGACTAGTCTCCCAGTCCCTGCCACTAAAAAACATCCCCACAGCATGATGCTGCCACCACCATGCTTCACCGTAGGTTTGGTGCCAGGTTTCATCCAGACGTGACACTTGGCATTCAGGCCAAAGAGTTGAATCTTGGTTTCATCAGACCAGAGATTCTAAGATTTGAAGATATTGGGGGCTTAGCCCAAAGCCTGTAGGCTTTCCTTCCCCTGGGGGAAAATAAATAAATAATTTGGTGCACTTTGAGATGAACATTGAGAGATCAGAACATTGAGAGATCAGAACGTTGAGAGATCAGAACGATGAGAGATTAGAACGTTGAGAGATCAGAACGTTGAGAGATTAGAACGTTGAGAGATTAGAACGTTGAGAGATCAGAACGTTGAGAGATCAGGACGTTGAGAGATCAGAACGATGAGAGATTAGAACGTTGAGAGATCAGAACGTTGAGAGATTAGAACGTTGAGAGATTAGAACGTTGAGAGATCAGAACGTTGAGAGATCAGGACGTTGAGAGATTAGAACGTTGAGAGATTAGAACGTTGAGAGATTAGAACGTTGAGAGATTAGAACGTTGAGAGATCAGAACGTTGAGAGATTAGAACGTTGAGAGATTAGAACGTTGAGAGATTAGAACGTTGAGAGATTAGAACGTTGAGAGATCAGAACGTTGAGAGATTAGAACGTTGAGAGATCTATCTATCTGGACTCTAGAGCACATACTGTACATCTACAGTGTATTGCCAAAAACCTACATACAACTCAACAGGCTCCGACCTGTCTGAGACAAACTGATTAAAGAACCCCACAGTACCGAAGCGCTCTTTCGTGTGCACTTTGACCCTCGTTTTCTCCTTCACTCCCTCGCTCTTTCTCTTTTTATGTCCCACACACGTTATTAAATCATTTAATTCCAAACTGCTCTCATGTGTAAAACGAACTTGGTTTTATTTTAGATTGGCCAAGTCCTGCCTCTCCCGTCTACTCATTGGTTTTTAGGAGAATACTAACCCACATGGGTGTTTGAAAGATGAATCTAGGTCCACAGTCCAGAATAATGATGATGATGGAAACTCCTGTGAGACTGAAAACCATCTAAAGAAGAGGTGTCAAAATCATTCCACGGAGGGCCTAGCGTCTGCAGGTTTTTGGTTTTTCCTTTAATTAAGACCTAGACAACCAGGTGAGGGAGGTTCTTTACTAATTAGTGACCTTTTAAATAATCAATCAAGTATAAGGGTGGTGCGAAAAGCCCCACTCCCAGCCCTCTGTGGAATGAGTTGGACACCTGATCTAAAGGTTTAGGGCTCAATCCCCAAGGCCTAGTGACACCATTGGTGTGTGTGTGTGTGTTTTCCAGGTGTCTGTATGGCTGGCAGGGGCAGTACTGTGACCAGTGTAATCCTCACCCTGGCTGTATCTATGGGACCTGTGTTGAACCATGGCAGTGTCTGTGTGATACCAACTGGGGAGGACATCTCTGTGACAAAGGTACACTTTATTTCTCTGCTGTCTCTTGTTCATACACCTCCCTTCCTCAGACATAGCCGGCCTGTTTTATAGTGTCCCTCCAATGTTTTCTCCCATGTTTCTTTTGTCAAATGTTGTTTTACTGAGTAACACTTTTCTCTCTACAGTACAGTTGGAATGAAACTATTCTCTTAAATACTTCACTTGTCACCGTTACTCGTAGTGCCACCTTTACTCATAGTGCAACCATTACTCATAGTGCCACCTTTACTCATAGTGCCACCTTTACTCATAGTGCCACCTTTACTCATAGTGCCACCTTTACTCATAGTGCCACCTTTACTCATAGTGCCACCTTTACTCATAGTGCCACCTTTACTCATAGTGCCACCTTTACTCATAGTGCCACCGTTACTCATAGTGCCACCTTTACTCATAGTGCCACCGTTACTCATAGTGCCACCTTTACTCATAGTGCCACCGTTACTCATAATGGCACCATTGCTCATAGTGCCACCATTACTCATAATGGCACCATTACTCATAGTGCCGCCATTACTCATAGTGACACCATTAATCATAGTGCCACCATTACTCATAGTTCCCCCATTACTCATAGTTACTCAGTGTCACCATTACTCATAGTGCCACCATTGCTCATAATGCCACCATTACTCATAATGCCACCATTACGCATAGTGTCACCATTACTCATAGTGCCACCATTACTCATAGTGTCACCATTACTCATAGTGTCACCATTACTCATAGTGCCACCATTACTCACAGTGCAACCATTACTCATAGTGCAACCATTACTCATAATGCCACCATTACTCATAGTGTCACCATTACATAATGCCACCATTACTCATAATGGCACCATTACTCATAGTGCCACCATTACTCATAATGGCACTATTACTCATTGTGCCACCATTACTCATAGTGCAACCATTACTCATAGTGCCATCATTACTCATAGTGCCATCATTACTCATAGTGCAACCATTACTCATAGTGCCACCATTACCCATAGTGCCACCATGGTTTCAACTGAAGATAAGTGTGCTGCTTTTTCCACCAGTGCTATCTCTAAGTCCTTCTCTTTTCCTCTGTCTTTCTCCATCCATCCCTCTCTCTGTCCTCCCCCACTCTGTCCTCCCCCCACTCTGTCCTCCCCCCACTCTCTCCTCCCCCACTCTCTCCTCCCCCCACTCTCTCATCCCCCACTCTCTCCTCCCCCCACTCTCTCCTCCCCCACACTCTCCTCCCCCCACTCTCTCATCCCCCACTCTGTCCTCCCCCCACTCTGTCCTCCCCCCACTCTGTCCTCCCCCCACTCTATCCTCCCCCCACTCTCTCCTCCCCCCACTCTCTCCACCCTCTCTCTCTCCTCCCCCACTCTGTGCTCCCCCCACTCTCTCCTCCCTCTCTCTCTCCTCCCCCACTCTGTCCTCCCCTCTCTCTCTCCTCCCCCCACTCTCTCCTCCCCTCTCTCTCTCCTCCCCCACTCTCTCCTCCCCTCTCTCTCTCCTCCCCCACTCTCTCCTCCCCTCTCTCTCTCTCTCCTCCCCCCACTCTCTCCTCCCTCTCTCTCTCCTCCCCCCACTCTCTCCTCCCTCTCTCTCTCCTCCCCCCACTCTCTCCTCCCCTCTCTCTCTCCTCCCCCACTCTCTCCTCCCCCACTCCCTCCTCCCCTTTTCTCTCTCTCTCTCCTCCCACACTCTTTCCTCCCCTCTCTCTCTCCTCCCCTCTCTCCTCCCCCACTCTCTCCTCCCCCACTCTCTCCTCCCCTCTCTCTCTCTCCTCCCCCACTCTCTCCTCCCCCTCTCTCAGATCTGAACTTCTGTGGGACCAAACAGCCCTGTCTGAACGGGGGAACCTGCAGCAACACGGGACCTGACAAATACCAGTGTTCCTGTGTTGAGGGCTACTCTGGAGTCAACTGTGAGAGGGGTAGGTAGTTACTGTGAGAGGGGGTCGTCCTATAGGACACACCACCTCAGTGTTAACATTGGTCTTCCTACTAGGACACACCACCTCAGTGCTAACAGTGGTCTTCCTATAGGACACACCTCCTCAGTGTTAACAGTGGTCTTCCTACTAGGACACACCACCTCAGTGTTAACAGTGGTCTTCCTATAGGACACACCACCTCAGTGTTAACAGTGGTCTTCCAATAGGACACACCACCTCAGTGTTAACAGTGGTCTTCCTTCTAGGACACACCACCTCAGTGTTAACAGTGGTCTTCCTACTAGGACACACCTCCTCAGTGTTAACAGTGGTCTTCCTATAGGACACACCACCTCAGTGTTAACAGTGGTCTTCCTTCTAGGACACACCACCTCAGTGCTAACAGTGGTCTTCCTTCTAGGACACACCTCCTCAGTGTTAACAGTGGTCTTCCTATAGGACACACCACCTCAGTGTTAACAGTGGTCTTCCAATAGGACACACCACCTCAGTGTTAACAGTGGTCTTCCTTCTAGGACACACCACCTCAGTGTTAACAGTGGTCTTCCTACTAGGACACACCTCCTCAGTGTTAACAGTGGTCTTCCTATAGGACACACAACCTCAGTGCTAACAGTGGTCTTCCTTCTAGGACACACCACCTCAGTGCTAACAGTGGTCTTCCTTCTAGGACACACCTCCTCAGTGTTAACAGTGGTCTTCCTATAGGACACACAACCTCAGTGCTAACAGTGGTCTTCCTACTAGGACACACCACCTCAGTGCTAACAGTGGTCTTCCTTCTAGGACACACCACCTCAGTGTTAACAGTGGTCTTCCTTCTAGGACACACCACCTCAGTGTTAACAGTGGTCTTCCTACTAGGACACACCACCTCAGTGTTAACAGTGGTCTTCCTATAGGACACACCACCTCAGTGTTAACAGTGGTCTTCCTACTAGAACACACCACCTCAGTGCTAACAGTGGTCTTCCTACTGGGACACACCACCTCAGTGTTAACAGTGGTCTTCCTACTAGGACACACCACCTCAGTGTCAACAGTGGTCTTCCTACTAGGACACACCTCCTCAGTGTTAACAGTGGTCTTCCTATAGGACACACCACCTCAGTGTTAACAGTGGTCTTCCTACTAGGACACACCACCTCAGTGCTAACAGTGGTCTTCCTACTGGGACACACAACCTCAGTGCTAACAGTGGTCTTCCTATAGGACACACCACCTCAGTGTTAACAGTGGTCTTCCTACTGGGACACACCTCCTCAGTGTTAACAGTGGTCTTCCTGCTAGGACACACCACCTCAGTGCTAACAGTGGTCTTCCTACTGGGACACACCTCCTCAGTGTTAACAGTGGTCTTCCTGCTAGGACACACCTCCTCAGTGCTAACCGTGGTCTTCCTATAGGACACACCTCCTCAGTGTTAACAGTGGTCTTCCTGCTAGGACACACCACCTCAGTGCTAACAGTGGTCTTCCTATAGGACACACCTCCTCAGTGTTAACAGTGGTCTTCCTACTAGGACACACCACCTCAGTGTTAACAGTGGTCTTCCTATAGGACACACAACCTCAGTGTTAACAGTGGTCTTCCTATAGGACACACCACCTCAGTGGTCTTCCTACTGGGACACACCACCTCAGTGTTAACAGTGGTCTTCCTATAGGACACACAACCTCAGTGCTAACAGTGGTCTTCCTATAGGACACACCTCCTCAGTGTTAACAGTGGTCTTCCTATAGGACACACCACCTCAGTGTTAACAGTGGTCTTCCTATAGGACACACCACCTCAGTGCTAACAGTGGTCTTCCTACTAGGACACACCACCTCAGTGTTAACAGTGGTCTTCCTATAGGACACACAACCTCAGTGCTAACAGTGGTCTTCCTATAGGACACACCACCTCAGTGCTAACAGTGGTCTTCCTATAGGACACACCTCCTCAGTGTTAACAGTGGTCTTCCTTCTAGGACACACCTCCTCAGTGTTAACAGTGGTCTTCCTATAGGACACACCACCTCAGTGCTAACAGTGGTCTTCCTACTAGGACACACCACCTCAGTGTTAACAGTGGTCTTCCTATAGGACACACAACCTCAGTGCTAACAGTGGTCTTCCTATAGGACACACCACCTCAGTGCTAACAGTGGTCTTCCTATAGGACACACCTCCTCAGTGTTAACAGTGGTCTTCCTATAGGACACACCTCCTCAGTGTTAACAGTGGTCTTCCTATAGGACACACCACCTCAGTGTTAACAGTGGTCTTCCTATAGGACACACCACCTCAGTGTTAACAGTGGTCTTCCTATAGGACACACCACCTCAGTGCTAACAGTGGTCTTTCTACTAGGACACACCACCTCAGTGTTAACAGTGGTCTCCCTACTGGGACACACCACCTCAGTGTTAACAGTGGTCTTCCTACTAGGACACACCTCCTCAGTGTTAACAGTGGTATTCCTATAGGACACACCACCTCAGTGTTAACAGTGGCCTTCCTACTAGGACACACCACCTCAGTGTTAACAGTGGTCTTCCTATAGGACACACCACCTCAGTGCTAACAGTGGTCTTCCTACTAGGACACACCACCTCAGTGTTAACAGTGGTCTTCCTATAGGACACACCACCTCAGTGTTAACAGTGGTCTTCCTATAGGACACACAACCTCAGTGCTAACAGTGGTCTTCCTATAGGACACACAACCTCAGTGCTAACAGTGGTCTTCCTACTAGGACACACCACCTCAGTGTTAACAGTGGTCTTCCTATAGGACACACCACCTCAGTGTTAACAGTGGTCTTCCTATAGGACACACCTCCTCAGTGTTAACAGTGGTCTTCCTACTAAAGCACACCACACCACCTCAGTGTTAACAGTGGTCTTCCTATAGGACACACAACCTCAGTGCTAACAGTGGTCTTCCTATAGGACACACCTCCTCAGTGTTAACAGTGGTCTTCCTACTAGGACACACCACCTCAGTGTTAACATTGGTCTTCCTATAGGACACACCTCCTCAGTGTTAACAGTGGTCTTCCTACTAGGACACACCACCTCAGTGCTAACAGTGGTCTTCCTACTAGGACACACCACCTCAGTGCTAACAGTGGTCTTCCTATAGGACACACCTCCTCAGTGTTAACAGTGGTCTTCCTACTAGGACACACCACCTCAGTGTTAACAGTGGTCTTCCTATAGGACACACCACCTCAGTGTTAACAGTGGTCTTCCAATAGGACACACCACCTCAGTGTTAACAGTGGTCTTCCTATAGGACACACCACCTCAGTGTTAACAGTGGTCTTCCTACTAGGACACACCACCTCAGTGTTAACAGTGGTCTTCCTACTAGGACACACCACCTCAGTGTTAACAGTGGTCTTCCTATAGGACACACCACCTCAGTGTTAACAGTGGTCTTCCTATAGGACACACCTCCTTAGTGTTAACAGTGGTCTTCCTACTAGGACACACCACCTCAGTGTTAACAGTGGTCTTCCTATAGGACACACCTCCTTAGTGTTAACAGTGGTCTTCCTACTAGGACACACCACCTCAGTGTTAACAGTGGTCTTCCTATAGGACACACAACCTCAGTGCTAACAGTGGTCTTCCTTCTAGGACACACCACCTCAGTGCTAACAGTGGTCTTCCTTCTAGGACACACCTCCTCAGTGTTAACAGTGGTCTTCCTATAGGACACACAACCTCAGTGCTAACAGTGGTCTTCCTACTAGGACACACCACCTCAGTGCTAACAGTGGTCTTCCTTCTAGGACACACCACCTCAGTGTTAACAGTGGTCTTCCTTCTAGGACACACCACCTCAGTGTTAACAGTGGTCTTCCTACTAGGACACACCACCTCAGTGTTAACAGTGGTCTTCCTATAGGACACACCACCTCAGTGTTAACAGTGGTCTTCCTACTAGAACACACCACCTCAGTGCTAACAGTGGTCTTCCTACTGGGACACACCACCTCAGTGTTAACAGTGGTCTTCCTACTAGGACACACCACCTCAGTGTCAACAGTGGTCTTCCTACTAGGACACACCTCCTCAGTGTTAACAGTGGTCTTCCTATAGGACACACCACCTCAGTGTTAACAGTGGTCTTCCTACTAGGACACACCACCTCAGTGCTAACAGTGGTCTTCCTACTGGGACACACAACCTCAGTGCTAACAGTGGTCTTCCTATAGGACACACCACCTCAGTGTTAACAGTGGTCTTCCTACTGGGACACACCTCCTCAGTGTTAACAGTGGTCTTCCTGCTAGGACACACCACCTCAGTGCTAACAGTGGTCTTCCTACTGGGACACACCTCCTCAGTGTTAACAGTGGTCTTCCTGCTAGGACACACCTCCTCAGTGCTAACCGTGGTCTTCCTATAGGACACACCTCCTCAGTGTTAACAGTGGTCTTCCTGCTAGGACACACCACCTCAGTGCTAACAGTGGTCTTCCTATAGGACACACCTCCTCAGTGTTAACAGTGGTCTTCCTATAGGACACACCACCTCAGTGCTAACAGTGGTCTTCCTACTAGGACACACCACCTCAGTGTTAACAGTGGTCTTCCTATAGGACACACAACCTCAGTGCTAACAGTGGTCTTCCTATAGGACACACCACCTCAGTGCTAACAGTGGTCTTCCTATAGGACACACCTCCTCAGTGTTAACAGTGGTCTTCCTATAGGACACACCTCCTCAGTGTTAACAGTGGTCTTCCTATAGGACACACCACCTCAGTGTTAACAGTGGTCTTCCTATAGGACACACCACCTCAGTGTTAACAGTGGTCTTCCTATAGGACACACCACCTCAGTGCTAACAGTGGTCTTTCTACTAGGACACACCACCTCAGTGTTAACAGTGGTCTCCCTACTGGGACACACCACCTCAGTGTTAACAGTGGTCTTCCTACTAGGACACACCTCCTCAGTGTTAACAGTGGTATTCCTATAGGACACACCACCTCAGTGTTAACAGTGGCCTTCCTACTAGGACACACCACCTCAGTGTTAACAGTGGTCTTCCTATAGGACACACCACCTCAGTGCTAACAGTGGTCTTCCTACTAGGACACACCACCTCAGTGTTAACAGTGGTCTTCCTATAGGACACACCACCTCAGTGTTAACAGTGGTCTTCCTATAGGACACACAACCTCAGTGCTAACAGTGGTCTTCCTATAGGACACACAACCTCAGTGCTAACAGTGGTCTTCCTACTAGGACACACCACCTCAGTGTTAACAGTGGTCTTCCTATAGGACACACCACCTCAGTGTTAACAGTGGTCTTCCTATAGGACACACCTCCTCAGTGTTAACAGTGGTCTTCCTACTAAAGCACACCACACCACCTCAGTGTTAACAGTGGTCTTCCTATAGGACACACAACCTCAGTGCTAACAGTGGTCTTCCTATAGGACACACCTCCTCAGTGTTAACAGTGGTCTTCCTACTAGGACACACCACCTCAGTGTTAACATTGGTCTTCCTATAGGACACACCTCCTCAGTGTTAACAGTGGTCTTCCTACTAGGACACACCACCTCAGTGCTAACAGTGGTCTTCCTACTAGGACACACCACCTCAGTGCTAACAGTGGTCTTCCTATAGGACACACCTCCTCAGTGTTAACAGTGGTCTTCCTACTAGGACACACCACCTCAGTGTTAACAGTGGTCTTCCTATAGGACACACCACCTCAGTGTTAACAGTGGTCTTCCAATAGGACACACCACCTCAGTGTTAACAGTGGTCTTCCTATAGGACACACCACCTCAGTGTTAACAGTGGTCTTCCTACTAGGACACACCACCTCAGTGTTAACAGTGGTCTTCCTACTAGGACACACCACCTCAGTGTTAACAGTGGTCTTCCTATAGGACACACCACCTCAGTGTTAACAGTGGTCTTCCTATAGGACACACCTCCTTAGTGTTAACAGTGGTCTTCCTACTAGGACACACCACCTCAGTGTTAACAGTGGTCTTCCTATAGGACACACCTCCTTAGTGTTAACAGTGGTCTTCCTACTAGGACACACCACCTCAGTGTTAACAGTGGTCTTCCTATAGGACACACAACCTCAGTGCTAACAGTGGTCTTCCTTCTAGGACACACCACCTCAGTGCTAACAGTGGTCTTCCTTCTAGGACACACCTCCTCAGTGTTAACAGTGGTCTTCCTATAGGACACACAACCTCAGTGCTAACAGTGGTCTTCCTACTAGGACACACCACCTCAGTGCTAACAGTGGTCTTCCTTCTAGGACACACCACCTCAGTGTTAACAGTGGTCTTCCTTCTAGGACACACCACCTCAGTGTTAACAGTGGTCTTCCTACTAGGACACACCACCTCAGTGTTAACAGTGGTCTTCCTATAGGACACACCACCTCAGTGTTAACAGTGGTCTTCCTACTAGAACACACCACCTCAGTGCTAACAGTGGTCTTCCTATAGGACACACCACCTCAGTGTTAACAGTGGTCTTCCTACTAGGACACACCACCTCAGTGCTAACAGTGGTCTTCCTACTAGGACACACCACCTCAGTGCTAACAGTGGTCTTCCTTCTAGGACACACCACCTCAGTGTTAACAGTGGTCTTCCTTCTAGGACACACCACCTCAGTGTTAACAGTGGTCTTCCTACTAGGACACACCACCTCAGTGTTAACAGTGGTCTTCCTACTAGGACACACCACCTCAGTGCTAACAGTGGTCTTCCTACTAGGACACACCACCTCAGTGCTAACAGTGGTCTTCCTATAGGACACACCTCCTCAGTGTTAACAGTGGTCTTCCTACTAGGACACACCACCTCAGTGTTAACAGTGGTCTTCCTATAGGACACACCACCTCAGTGTTAACAGTGGTCTTCCAATAGGACACACCACCTCAGTGTTAACAGTGGTCTTCCTATAGGACACACCACCTCAGTGTTAACAGTGGTCTTCCTACTAGGACACACCACCTCAGTGTTAACAGTGGTCTTCCTACTAGGACACACCACCTCAGTGTTAACAGTGGTCTTCCTATAGGACACACCACCTCAGTGTTAACAGTGGTCTTCCTATAGGACACACCTCCTTAGTGTTAACAGTGGTCTTCCTACTAGGACACACCACCTCAGTGTTAACAGTGGTCTTCCTATAGGACACACCTCCTTAGTGTTAACAGTGGTCTTCCTACTAGGACACACCACCTCAGTGTTAACAGTGGTCTTCCTATAGGACACACAACCTCAGTGCTAACAGTGGTCTTCCTTCTAGGACACACCACCTCAGTGCTAACAGTGGTCTTCCTTCTAGGACACACCTCCTCAGTGTTAACAGTGGTCTTCCTATAGGACACACCTCCTCAGTGTTAACAGTGGTCTTCCTACTAGGACACACCACCTCAGTGCTAACAGTGGTCTTCCTACTAGGACACACCACCTCAGTGTTAACAGTGGTCTTCCTATAGGACACACCACCTCAGTGTTAACAGTGGTCTTCCTATAGGACACACAACCTCAGTGCTAACAGTGGTCTTCCTATAGGACACACAACCTCAGTGCTAACAGTGGTCTTCCTACTAGGACACACCACCTCAGTGTTAACAGTGGTCTTCCTATAGGACACACCACCTCAGTGTTAACAGTGGTCTTCCTATAGGACACACCTCCTCAGTGTTAACAGTGGTCTTCCTACTAAAGCACACCACACCACCTCAGTGTTAACAGTGGTCTTCCTATAGGACACACAACCTCAGTGCTAACAGTGGTCTTCCTATAGGACACACCTCCTCAGTGTTAACAGTGGTCTTCCTACTAGGACACACCACCTCAGTGTTAACATTGGTCTTCCTATAGGACACACCTCCTCAGTGTTAACAGTGGTCTTCCTACTAGGACACACCACCTCAGTGCTAACAGTGGTCTTCCTACTAGGACACACCACCTCAGTGCTAACAGTGGTCTTCCTATAGGACACACCTCCTCAGTGTTAACAGTGGTCTTCCTACTAGGACACACCACCTCAGTGTTAACAGTGGTCTTCCTATAGGACACACCACCTCAGTGTTAACAGTGGTCTTCCAATAGGACACACCACCTCAGTGTTAACAGTGGTCTTCCTATAGGACACACCACCTCAGTGTTAACAGTGGTCTTCCTACTAGGACACACCACCTCAGTGTTAACAGTGGTCTTCCTACTAGGACACACCACCTCAGTGTTAACAGTGGTCTTCCTATAGGACACACCACCTCAGTGTTAACAGTGGTCTTCCTATAGGACACACCTCCTTAGTGTTAACAGTGGTCTTCCTACTAGGACACACCACCTCAGTGTTAACAGTGGTCTTCCTATAGGACACACCTCCTTAGTGTTAACAGTGGTCTTCCTACTAGGACACACCACCTCAGTGTTAACAGTGGTCTTCCTATAGGACACACAACCTCAGTGCTAACAGTGGTCTTCCTTCTAGGACACACCACCTCAGTGCTAACAGTGGTCTTCCTTCTAGGACACACCTCCTCAGTGTTAACAGTGGTCTTCCTATAGGACACACAACCTCAGTGCTAACAGTGGTCTTCCTACTAGGACACACCACCTCAGTGCTAACAGTGGTCTTCCTTCTAGGACACACCACCTCAGTGTTAACAGTGGTCTTCCTTCTAGGACACACCACCTCAGTGTTAACAGTGGTCTTCCTACTAGGACACACCACCTCAGTGTTAACAGTGGTCTTCCTATAGGACACACCACCTCAGTGTTAACAGTGGTCTTCCTACTAGAACACACCACCTCAGTGCTAACAGTGGTCTTCCTACTGGGACACACCACCTCAGTGTTAACAGTGGTCTTCCTACTAGGACACACCACCTCAGTGTCAACAGTGGTCTTCCTACTAGGACACACCTCCTCAGTGTTAACAGTGGTCTTCCTATAGGACACACCACCTCAGTGTTAACAGTGGTCTTCCTACTAGGACACACCACCTCAGTGCTAACAGTGGTCTTCCTACTGGGACACACAACCTCAGTGCTAACAGTGGTCTTCCTATAGGACACACCACCTCAGTGTTAACAGTGGTCTTCCTACTGGGACACACCTCCTCAGTGTTAACAGTGGTCTTCCTGCTAGGACACACCACCTCAGTGCTAACAGTGGTCTTCCTACTGGGACACACCTCCTCAGTGTTAACAGTGGTCTTCCTGCTAGGACACACCTCCTCAGTGCTAACCGTGGTCTTCCTATAGGACACACCTCCTCAGTGTTAACAGTGGTCTTCCTGCTAGGACACACCACCTCAGTGCTAACAGTGGTCTTCCTATAGGACACACCTCCTCAGTGTTAACAGTGGTCTTCCTATAGGACACACCACCTCAGTGCTAACAGTGGTCTTCCTACTAGGACACACCACCTCAGTGTTAACAGTGGTCTTCCTATAGGACACACAACCTCAGTGCTAACAGTGGTCTTCCTATAGGACACACCACCTCAGTGCTAACAGTGGTCTTCCTATAGGACACACCTCCTCAGTGTTAACAGTGGTCTTCCTATAGGACACACCTCCTCAGTGTTAACAGTGGTCTTCCTATAGGACACACCACCTCAGTGTTAACAGTGGTCTTCCTATAGGACACACCACCTCAGTGTTAACAGTGGTCTTCCTATAGGACACACCACCTCAGTGCTAACAGTGGTCTTTCTACTAGGACACACCACCTCAGTGTTAACAGTGGTCTCCCTACTGGGACACACCACCTCAGTGTTAACAGTGGTCTTCCTACTAGGACACACCTCCTCAGTGTTAACAGTGGTATTCCTATAGGACACACCACCTCAGTGTTAACAGTGGCCTTCCTACTAGGACACACCACCTCAGTGTTAACAGTGGTCTTCCTATAGGACACACCACCTCAGTGCTAACAGTGGTCTTCCTACTAGGACACACCACCTCAGTGTTAACAGTGGTCTTCCTATAGGACACACCACCTCAGTGTTAACAGTGGTCTTCCTATAGGACACACAACCTCAGTGCTAACAGTGGTCTTCCTATAGGACACACAACCTCAGTGCTAACAGTGGTCTTCCTACTAGGACACACCACCTCAGTGTTAACAGTGGTCTTCCTATAGGACACACCACCTCAGTGTTAACAGTGGTCTTCCTATAGGACACACCTCCTCAGTGTTAACAGTGGTCTTCCTACTAAAGCACACCACACCACCTCAGTGTTAACAGTGGTCTTCCTATAGGACACACAACCTCAGTGCTAACAGTGGTCTTCCTATAGGACACACCTCCTCAGTGTTAACAGTGGTCTTCCTACTAGGACACACCACCTCAGTGTTAACATTGGTCTTCCTATAGGACACACCTCCTCAGTGTTAACAGTGGTCTTCCTACTAGGACACACCACCTCAGTGCTAACAGTGGTCTTCCTACTAGGACACACCACCTCAGTGCTAACAGTGGTCTTCCTATAGGACACACCTCCTCAGTGTTAACAGTGGTCTTCCTACTAGGACACACCACCTCAGTGTTAACAGTGGTCTTCCTATAGGACACACCACCTCAGTGTTAACAGTGGTCTTCCAATAGGACACACCACCTCAGTGTTAACAGTGGTCTTCCTATAGGACACACCACCTCAGTGTTAACAGTGGTCTTCCTACTAGGACACACCACCTCAGTGTTAACAGTGGTCTTCCTACTAGGACACACCACCTCAGTGTTAACAGTGGTCTTCCTATAGGACACACCACCTCAGTGTTAACAGTGGTCTTCCTATAGGACACACCTCCTTAGTGTTAACAGTGGTCTTCCTACTAGGACACACCACCTCAGTGTTAACAGTGGTCTTCCTATAGGACACACCTCCTTAGTGTTAACAGTGGTCTTCCTACTAGGACACACCACCTCAGTGTTAACAGTGGTCTTCCTATAGGACACACAACCTCAGTGCTAACAGTGGTCTTCCTTCTAGGACACACCACCTCAGTGCTAACAGTGGTCTTCCTTCTAGGACACACCTCCTCAGTGTTAACAGTGGTCTTCCTATAGGACACACAACCTCAGTGCTAACAGTGGTCTTCCTACTAGGACACACCACCTCAGTGCTAACAGTGGTCTTCCTTCTAGGACACACCACCTCAGTGTTAACAGTGGTCTTCCTTCTAGGACACACCACCTCAGTGTTAACAGTGGTCTTCCTACTAGGACACACCACCTCAGTGTTAACAGTGGTCTTCCTATAGGACACACCACCTCAGTGTTAACAGTGGTCTTCCTACTAGAACACACCACCTCAGTGCTAACAGTGGTCTTCCTACTGGGACACACCACCTCAGTGTTAACAGTGGTCTTCCTACTAGGACACACCACCTCAGTGTCAACAGTGGTCTTCCTACTAGGACACACCTCCTCAGTGTTAACAGTGGTCTTCCTATAGGACACACCACCTCAGTGTTAACAGTGGTCTTCCTACTAGGACACACCACCTCAGTGCTAACAGTGGTCTTCCTACTGGGACACACAACCTCAGTGCTAACAGTGGTCTTCCTATAGGACACACCACCTCAGTGTTAACAGTGGTCTTCCTATAGGACACACCACCTCAGTGTTAACAGTGGTCTTCCTATAGGACACACCTCCTTAGTGTTAACAGTGGTCTTCCTACTAGGACACACCACCTCAGTGTTAACAGTGGTCTTCCTATAGGACACACCTCCTTAGTGTTAACAGTGGTCTTCCTACTAGGACACACCACCTCAGTGTTAACAGTGGTCTTCCTATAGGACACACAACCTCAGTGCTAACAGTGGTCTTCCTTCTAGGACACACCACCTCAGTGCTAACAGTGGTCTTCCTTCTAGGACACACCTCCTCAGTGTTAACAGTGGTCTTCCTATAGGACACACAACCTCAGTGCTAACAGTGGTCTTCCTACTAGGACACACCACCTCAGTGCTAACAGTGGTCTTCCTTCTAGGACACACCACCTCAGTGTTAACAGTGGTCTTCCTTCTAGGACACACCACCTCAGTGTTAACAGTGGTCTTCCTACTAGGACACACCACCTCAGTGTTAACAGTGGTCTTCCTATAGGACACACCACCTCAGTGTTAACAGTGGTCTTCCTACTAGAACACACCACCTCAGTGCTAACAGTGGTCTTCCTACTGGGACACACCACCTCAGTGTTAACAGTGGTCTTCCTACTAGGACACACCACCTCAGTGTCAACAGTGGTCTTCCTACTAGGACACACCTCCTCAGTGTTAACAGTGGTCTTCCTATAGGACACACCACCTCAGTGTTAACAGTGGTCTTCCTACTAGGACACACCACCTCAGTGCTAACAGTGGTCTTCCTACTGGGACACACAACCTCAGTGCTAACAGTGGTCTTCCTATAGGACACACCACCTCAGTGTTAACAGTGGTCTTCCTACTGGGACACACCTCCTCAGTGTTAACAGTGGTCTTCCTGCTAGGACACACCACCTCAGTGCTAACAGTGGTCTTCCTACTGGGACACACCTCCTCAGTGTTAACAGTGGTCTTCCTGCTAGGACACACCTCCTCAGTGCTAACCGTGGTCTTCCTATAGGACACACCTCCTCAGTGTTAACAGTGGTCTTCCTGCTAGGACACACCACCTCAGTGCTAACAGTGGTCTTCCTATAGGACACACCTCCTCAGTGTTAACAGTGGTCTTCCTACTAGGACACACCACCTCAGTGTTAACAGTGGTCTTCCTATAGGACACACAACCTCAGTGTTAACAGTGGTCTTCCTATAGGACACACCACCTCAGTGGTCTTCCTACTGGGACACACCACCTCAGTGTTAACAGTGGTCTTCCTATAGGACACACAACCTCAGTGCTAACAGTGGTCTTCCTATAGGACACACCTCCTCAGTGTTAACAGTGGTCTTCCTATAGGACACACCACCTCAGTGTTAACAGTGGTCTTCCTATAGGACACACCACCTCAGTGCTAACAGTGGTCTTCCTACTAGGACACACCACCTCAGTGTTAACAGTGGTCTTCCTATAGGACACACAACCTCAGTGCTAACAGTGGTCTTCCTATAGGACACACCACCTCAGTGCTAACAGTGGTCTTCCTATAGGACACACCTCCTCAGTGTTAACAGTGGTCTTCCTTCTAGGACACACCTCCTCAGTGTTAACAGTGGTCTTCCTATAGGACACACCACCTCAGTGCTAACAGTGGTCTTCCTACTAGGACACACCACCTCAGTGTTAACAGTGGTCTTCCTATAGGACACACAACCTCAGTGCTAACAGTGGTCTTCCTATAGGACACACCACCTCAGTGCTAACAGTGGTCTTCCTATAGGACACACCTCCTCAGTGTTAACAGTGGTCTTCCTATAGGACACACCTCCTCAGTGTTAACAGTGGTCTTCCTATAGGACACACCACCTCAGTGTTAACAGTGGTCTTCCTATAGGACACACCACCTCAGTGTTAACAGTGGTCTTCCTATAGGACACACCACCTCAGTGCTAACAGTGGTCTTTCTACTAGGACACACCACCTCAGTGTTAACAGTGGTCTCCCTACTGGGACACACCACCTCAGTGTTAACAGTGGTCTTCCTACTAGGACACACCTCCTCAGTGTTAACAGTGGTATTCCTATAGGACACACCACCTCAGTGTTAACAGTGGCCTTCCTACTAGGACACACCACCTCAGTGTTAACAGTGGTCTTCCTATAGGACACACCACCTCAGTGCTAACAGTGGTCTTCCTACTAGGACACACCACCTCAGTGTTAACAGTGGTCTTCCTATAGGACACACCACCTCAGTGTTAACAGTGGTCTTCCTATAGGACACACAACCTCAGTGCTAACAGTGGTCTTCCTATAGGACACACAACCTCAGTGCTAACAGTGGTCTTCCTACTAGGACACACCACCTCAGTGTTAACAGTGGTCTTCCTATAGGACACACCACCTCAGTGTTAACAGTGGTCTTCCTATAGGACACACCTCCTCAGTGTTAACAGTGGTCTTCCTACTAAAGCACACCACACCACCTCAGTGTTAACAGTGGTCTTCCTATAGGACACACAACCTCAGTGCTAACAGTGGTCTTCCTATAGGACACCCCTCCTCAGTGTTAACAGTGGTCTTCCTACTAGGACACACCACCTCAGTGTTAACATTGGTCTTCCTATAGGACACACCTCCTCAGTGTTAACAGTGGTCTTCCTACTAGGACACACCACCTCAGTGCTAACAGTGGTCTTACTACTAGGACACACCACCTCAGTGCTAACAGTGGTCTTCCTATAGGACACACCTCCTCAGTGTTAACAGTGGTCTTCCTACTAGGACACACCACCTCAGTGTTAACAGTGGTCTTCCTATAGGACACACCACCTCAGTGTTAACAGTGGTCTTCCAATAGGACACACCACCTCAGTGTTAACAGTGGTCTTCCTATAGGACACACCACCTCAGTGTTAACAGTGGTCTTCCTACTAGGACACACCACCTCAGTGTTAACAGTGGTCTTCCTACTAGGACACACCACCTCAGTGTTAACAGTGGTCTTCCTATAGGACACACCACCTCAGTGTTAACAGTGGTCTTCCTATAGGACACACCTCCTTAGTGTTAACAGTGGTCTTCCTACTAGGACACACCACCTCAGTGTTAACAGTGGTCTTCCTATAGGACACACCTCCTTAGTGTTAACAGTGGTCTTCCTACTAGGACACACCACCTCAGTGTTAACAGTGGTCTTCCTACTAGGACACACCACCTCAGTGTTAACAGTGGTCTTCCTATAGGACACACCACCTCAGTGTTAACAGTGGTCTTCCTATAGGACACACCACCTCAGTGCTAACAGTATAAATATGGTTCATAGACACATGATTGCTATGTACAACAGCTGTAGTATCAGCAGAGGCGTTGAGACAGTTAGAGGGCCATACATTAAGTTACTTACATTGTCTACCAATGCTCCTGGTGTAATGTACATTTGCTAAAGCATTATGATGACACAATGGTAGTGGGGAGTACTGATTGGCTGAATGGATTCAGGGGGCGTATGGGGGTGTACTGATTGGCTGAATGGATTCAGGGGGCGTATGGGGGTGTACTGATTGGCTGAATGGATTCAGGGAGCGTAGGGGGGTGTACTGATTGGCTGATTGGATTCTGGGGGCGTAGGGGGGTGTACTGATTGGCTGAATTGATTCAGGGGGTGTAGGGGGGTGTACTGATTGGCTGAATGGATTCAGGGAGCGTAGGGGGGTGTACTGATTGGCTGAATGGATTCAGGGAGCGTAGGGGGGGTGTACTGGTTGGCTGAATGGATTCAGGGCGCGTGGGGGGGTGTACTGATTGGCTGAGTGGATTCTGGGGGCGTAGGGGGGTGTATTTATTGGCTGAGTGGATTCAGTAGGTGTGGGGGGGTATACAAGGGTCCTCTCTGCTCCCAGGTCCTCTCTGCTCCCAGGTCCTCTCTGCTCCCAGGTCCTCTCCTCTCCCAGATCCTCTCTGCTCCCAGGTCCTCTCTGCTCCTAGGTCCTATCTGCTCCCAGGTCCTCTCTGCTCCCAGGTCCTCTCTGTTCCCAGGTCCTCTCTGCTCCCAGGTCCTCTCTGCTCCCAGGTCCTCTCTGCTCCCAGGTCCTCTCTGCTCCCAGGTCCTCTCTGCTCCCAGGTCCTCTCTGCTCCCAGGTCCTCTCTGTTCCCAGGTCCTCTCTGCTCCCAGGTCCTCTCTGCTCCCAGGTCCTCTCTGTTCCCAGGTCCTCTCTGCTCCCAGGTCTTCTATGCTCCCAGGTCCTCTCCTCTCCCAGGTCCTCTCTCCTCCCAGGTCCTCTCCTCTCCCAGGTCCTCTATGCTCCCAGGTCCTCTCTGCTCCTAGGTCCTATCTGCTCCCAGGTCCTCTCTGTTCCCAGGTCCTCTCTGTTCCCAGGTCCTCTCTGTTCCCAGGTCCTCTCCGCTTCCAGGTCCTCTCTGCTCCCAGGTCCTCTCCTCTCCCAGGTCAGCTCTGCTCCCAGGTCCTCTCTGCTCCCAGGTCCTCTCTGCTCCCAGGTCCTCTCTGCTCCCAGGTCCTCTCCTCTCCCAGGTTTTCTCTGCTCTCATTGGCCAGTCAGTCTCTCCCAGCATGTGTCTTTAACCCTGTGTGTCTTCCCTCCACAGCAGAGCATGCGTGTCTGTCCAACCCCTGCTCTAATGGAGGGAGCTGTGTCGAGACCAGTCAGGGTTATGGGTGTGAATGTGGAGCGGGTTGGAGCGGACCCTCCTGTAGTATCAGTAAGTCTGTATATATACACACACACACACAGACACACACACACACACACGGCAGTCCATTAATGTATCTTCCCTGTCTGCTAGATGTTGATGAGTGCTCTCCTAACCCCTGTAACCACGGTGGGACCTGTCAGGATCTGGTTCATGGTTATAAGTGTCACTGTCCTCCTCAGTGGACCGGCAAGACCTGTCGCATAGGTGAGATACACACATTCTCTGTCTCTCTCTCTCTCTCTCTCTCTCTCTCTCTCTCTCTCTCTCTCTCTCTCTCTCTCTCTCTCTCTCTCCTTCTGTCTCTCTCTCCCTCTCCCTCTGTCTCCCTCTCTCTCCCTCTCCCCCCCCTCTCTCTCTCTCTCTCTCTCTCTCTCTCCCTCTGTCTCTCTCTCCCTCTGTCTCCCTCTCTCTCTCCTTCTGTCTCCCTCTCTCTCCCTCTCTCTCTCTCTCTCCCTCTGTCTCTCTCTCCATCTGTCTTCCTCTGTCTCTCTCTCCTTCTGTCTCCCTCTGTCTCTCTCTCTCTCTCTCTCTCTCTCTCCCTCTGTCTCTCTCTCCCTCTGTCTCTCTCTCCCTCTGTCTCTCTCTGTCTCCCTCTCTCTCTCTCCCTCTGTCTCTCTCTCCCTCTGTCTCTCTCTGTCTCCCTCTCTCTCTCTCCCTCTGCCTCTCTCCCTCTGTCTCCCTCTGTCTCTCTCTCCTCTCTCTCTTCTCTTCTTTCTACTCCTCTACAACCTCGTTTTCTCAGTTGGATATCTCTATTGCCTTCATTCACTGTGTCTTTGACTTTAACATAGTACTTTATGAACATTGAGTGTAGGAAGTGGACTCATAATGATTATCTGTCTTCACTCTAACCATGCTGTGTTATTAATCCGCCTCCTCTCCAGATGCCAACGAATGCGACAGCAAGCCCTGTGTCAACGCCAACTCCTGCCGCAACCTGATTGGTGGATACTTCTGCGAGTGTGACGCTGGTTGGACAGGGCTGAACTGTGACATCAGTGAGTAGAACTGAGACTGTTCTGTTTAGCTGCAGCTCTGTAGCTCTAGAACACCTGTCTCTGTAGCTCTAGAACACCTGTCTCTGTAGCTGTAGAACACCTGTCTCTGTAGCTCTAGAACACCTGTCTCTGTAGCTCTAGAACACCTGTCGCTGTAGCTCTAGAACACCTGTCTCTGTAGCTCTAGAACACCTGTCTCTGTAGCTCTAGAACACCTGTCTCTGTAGCTCTAGAACACCTGTCGCTGTAGCTCTAGAACACATGTCTCTGTAGCTCTAGAACAGCTGTCTCTGTATCTCTAGAACAGCTGTCTCTGTAGCTCTAGAACAACTGTCTCTGTAGGTCTAGAACACCTGTCTCTGTATCTCCAGAACACCTGCCTCTGTAGCTCTAGAACACCTGCCTCTGTAGCTCAAGGACACCTGTCTCTGTAGCTCTAGAACACCTGTCTCTGGGGCTCAAGGACACCTGTCTCTGTAGCTCTAGAACACCTGTCTTTGTAGCTCTAGAACACCTGTCTCTGGGGCTCTATAACACCTGTAGTAGGGCACTACATAAGGACTAGCATTCACAGGGTAGTAGGGCACTACAGAAGGACTAGGATTCACAGGGTAGTAGGGCGCTACATAAGGACTAGGATTCACAGGGTAGTAGGGCACTACATTAGGATTCACAGGGTGGTAGGACACTACATAAGGACTAGGATTCACAGGGTGATAGGACACTACATAAGGACTAGGATTCACAGGGTGGTAGGGCACTACATAAGGACTAGGATCCACAGGGTGGTAGGGCACTACATAAGGACTAGGATTCACAGGGTAGTAGGGCACTACACGAGGACTAGGATTCACAGGGTGGTAGGGCACTACATAAGGACTAGGATTCACAGGGTGGTAGGGCACTACATAAGGACTAGGATTCACAGGGTGGTAGGACACTACATAAGGACTAGGATTCACAGGGTGGTAGGGCACTACATAAGGACTAGCATTCACAGGGTGGTAGGGCACTACATAAGGACTAGGATTCACAGGGTAGTAGGGCACTACACGAGGACTAGGATTCACAGGGTAGTAGGGCACTACATAAGGACTAGGATTCACAGGGTGGTAGGACACTACATAAGGCCTAGGATTCACAGGGTGGTAGGGCACTACATAAGGACTAGGATTCACAGGGTAGTAGGGCACTACATAAGGACTAGGATTCACAGGGTGGTAGGGCACTACATAAAGACTAGGATTCACAGGGTAGTAGGGCACTACATAAGGACTAGGATTCACAGGGTAGTAGGACACTACATAAGGACTAGCATTCACAGGGTGGTTGGGCACTACATAAGGACTAGGATTCACAGGGTAGTAGGGCACTACATAAGGACTAGGATTCATAGGGTAGTAGGGTACTACATAAGTACTAGGATTCACAGGGTAGTAGGACACTACATAAGGACTAGGATTCACAGGGTGGTAGGACTCTACATAAGGACTAGGATTCACAGGGTAGTAGGACACTACATAAGGACTATGATTCACAGGGTGGTAGGACAATACATAAGGACTAGGATTCACAGGGTGGTAGGACACTACATAAGGAATGGGATGATTCCTTTAAGGGGGGAGGCACTTAATTTCACGGAGGGTGAACAATTCATTACTACATTATCACAGACAAAGTTGATTATCTTGTTTAATACGTGCTCGTAGATAACAGCTGATACATCATCTTTGGTTTCCTGTGTATCTTGATTATCTTGTTTAATACGTGGTAGTAGATAACAGCTGATACGTCATCTTTGGTTTCCTGTGTGTCTTGATTATCTTGTTTAATACGTGCTAGTCGATAACAGCTGATACGTCATCTTTGGTTTCCTGTGTGTCTTGATTATCTTGTTTAATACGTGCTAGTAGATAACAGCTGATACATCATCTTTGTTTTCCTGTGTAGATCTCAACGACTGTAAAGACCAGTGCCACCACGGAGGAACCTGCATGGTACGTTGTCTCTCCCTCTCTGCATCTCTAGCTCTCTCTACAATTCATTTCAATTCAAGCGGCTTTATTGTCATGGGAAACATATGTTAACATTGCCAAAGCAAGTGAAGTAGATAGTATACAAAAGTGAAATAAACAATAAAAATGAACATTAAACATTACAAAATAAATCAACGTAAATATGGGTTGTATTTACAATGGTGTTTGTTCTTCACTGGTTGACCTTTTCTCGTGGCAACAGGTCACAAATCTTGCTGCTGTGATGGCACACTGGTATTTCACCCAGTAGATATGGGAGTTTATCAAAACTGGGTTTGTTTTCGTATTCTTTGTGGGTCTGTGTAATCTGAGGGAAATATGTGTCTCTAATATGGTCATACATTTGGCAGGAGGTTAGGAAGTGCAGCTCAGTTTCCACCTCATTTTGTGGGCAGTGAGCGCATAGCCTGTCTTCTCTTGAGAGCCATGTCTGCCTACGGCGGCCTTTCTCAATAGCAAGGCTATGCTCACTGAGTCTGTATATAGTCACAGCTTTCCTTAAGTTTGGGTCAGTCACAGTGGTCAGGTATTCTGCCGCTGTGTCCTCTCTGTTTAGGCCCAATAGCATTCTAGTTTGCTCAGTTTTTTTGTTAATTCTTTCCAATGTGTCAAGTAATTATCTTTTTGTTTTCTCATGATTTGGTTGGGTCTAATTGTGCTGCTGTCCTGGGGCTCTGTGGGTGTGTATGTGTTTGTGAACAGAGCCCCAGAACCAGCTTGCTTAGGGGACTCTTCTCCAGGTTCATCTCTCTGTAGTTGATGGCGAGGGTTGGAGAGGGGAGGGAGGGAGAGGGAGGGGAGGGTTGGAGAGGGGAGGGAGGTAGGGGAGGGTTGGAGAGGGGAGGGAGGGAGGGAGAGGGTTGGAGAGGGGAGGGAGGGAGAGGGTTGGAGAGGGGAGGGAGGGAGAGGGTTGGAGAGGGGAGGGAGGGAGAGGGTTGGAGAGGGGAGGGAGGGAGGGTTGGAGAGGGGAGGGAGGGAGGGAGAGGGTTGGAGAGGGGAGGGAGGGAGGGAGAGGGTTGGAGAGGGGAGGGAGGGGGAGGGGAGGGAGGGAGGGAGAGGGTTGGAGAGGGGAGGGATGGAGAGGAAGCTGAACACCCTGTTGGGTTGTAAAGTTGGTCTGGAATTCCTCAATAAAATGAAACGGAGTGGAGGAATGGAGGGAGAGGGTTGGAGAGGGGAGGGAGGGAGAGGGTTGGAGAGGGAGAGGGTTGGAGAGGGGAGGGAGGGAGAGGGGAGGGAGGGAGAGGGTTGGAGAGGGGAGGGAGGAAGAGGGTTGGAGAGGGGAGGGAGGGAGAGGCACGCAGGGCGAAGAGAGGGAGAGGGAGTCATTGGGTTCAGTGGGCTTGGTAACTAAGGAAAGGGGAGAGGGAATAAGAGGTAGAAGGGTATAGACATCGAGGGAGTCCCGTCTTCTCTATTCTCTTGTTATTGTCCCGTCTTCTCTATTGTCTTGTTATTGTCCCGTCTTCTCTATTGTCTTGTTATTGTCCCGTCTTCTCTATTGTCTTGTTATTGTCCCGTCTTCTCTATTGTCTTGTTATTGTCCCGTCTTCTCTATTGTCTTGTTATTGTCCCGTCTTCTCTATTGTCTTGTTATTGTCCCGTCTTCTCTATTGTCTTGTTATTGTCCCGTCTTCTCTATTGTCTTGTTATTGTCCCGTCTTCTCTATTGTCTTGTTATTGTCCCGTCTTCTCTATTGTCTTGTTATTGTCCCGTCTTCTCTATTGTCTTGTTATTGTCCCGTCTTCTCTATTGTCTTGTTATTGTCCCGTCTTCTCTATTGTCTTATGGGTATCTCCTGTGTCTAACAGTAGTCATGCTGGACCCACCCTGTGTGAGTAGTAGTTACCATCCATTCTCTTGTCTCTCTTAATGAAGTCCTTATGTAACATGACCTATAGGATCCTCTGGGGCGGTTATTGAGCCTAAAGGGGTCCCCCTAAACCTCAAGTTTAAAGGAATTGTTCATCCTATACTGCTTTAGTTGAACCCAAATGGTTCTCTAATGAACCCTTTATGGTTGTCTCCAATGAACCCTTTATGGTTCTCTAATGAACCCTTTATGGTTGTCTAATGAACCCTTTATGGTTCTCTCTAATGAATCCTGTATGGTTCTCTAATAAACCCTTTATGGTTCTCTAATAAACCCTTTATGGTTCTCTAATGAACCCTTTATGGTTCTCTAAATAGCCCTTTATGGTTCTCTAATAAACCCTTTATGGTTGTGTCTAACCAACCCTTTATGGTTCTCTAATGAACCCTTTATGGTTCTCTAATGAACCCTTTATGGTTGTCTAACAGGACTTGGTGAACGGGTACCGCTGTGTGTGTCCTGCGGGTTACTCTGGAGACCACTGTGAGAGAGATGTGGATGAGTGTGCCGGCGCTCCCTGTCTGAACGGCGGGCGATGCCAAGACCAGGTCAACGGATTCACCTGCCTCTGTCTGGCCGGGTTCTCTGGACATTTCTGCCAAGTGAGCATTGTGCAACGCTCAAACCCTTCCCCATTCCCATTCCTACATACTGCTTACTAACTAAGGCATCAAACAGAAGAACACGTACTAAAATAGGGAGGGACTACCTGGAATTTTCCAAAAAGAAACACTTGAAAAAATTTTCCGTTGCAAAATGTTTTAAAACCTTTTCTATTGCATGCCCTGATGAACACAACTCTAGATTGCTTTAGTTCTGGTTTGATTGGCCGGTCTCCCCCTTCTGCCCTCCAACCACCATGACTGTTGTTCACTGATGTTTTATGTCAAGGCTTTGTAAAGCTGATCTCCAGGCTGCTTCTCTGTGTTGGAGACATTCCTCAAAGTTTCAAAGTCAATTATGTCTCCGACTTCTTTCCCCTCCTTCCTTCTCTCTCTGTGTGGGTGGTTATTGGCTGGCTCCTATCGGAGGATGCTGTTGGCTGGGATGATATGTTAGATATTAGGTCTCACTCTCTCTGTCTCTTTGTCTCTCTCTCTCTCTCTCTCTCTCTCTCTCTCTCTCTCTCTCTCTCTCTCTCTCTCTCTCTCTCTACTGTCTCTCTGTCTCTGTCTCTCTCTACTGTCTCTCTGTCTCTGTCTCTGTCTCTCTCTCTCTCTCTCTCTCTCCTACTGTCTCTCTGTCTCTCTGTCTCTCTCTCTCTACTGTCTCTCTGTCTCTGTCTCTGTCTCTGTCTCTGTCTCTGTCTCTGTCTCTCTCTCTCTCTCTCTCTCTCTCTCTCTCTCTCTCTCTCTCTCTCTCTCTCTCTCTACTGTCTCTCTCTACTGTCTCTCTGTCTCTGTCTCTCTGTCTCTATATCTCTCTCTCTGTCTCTCTCTCGGTCTCTCTCTCTCTGTCTCTCTCTCTCGGTCTCTCTCTCCATCTCTCTCTGTCTCTGTCTCTCTCTGTCTCTCTCTCTCTGTCTCTCTCTGTATCAAGTTGGATATAGACTACTGCTTCGCCAACCCTTGTCAGAACGGGGCTCTATGCTTCAACGTGGCTAAAGACTACTACTGTGGCTGTTCAGAAGACTACGAGGGAAAAAACTGCTCTCACCTCAAAGACCACTGTCACACCACCACGTGCAAAGGTACCCCCTTCTCTCCCACTTCCTCTTGTCTCCCTCTTCCCCCTTCTCTACCTCTTCCTCCTCCTCCTCTTCCTCTTCTCTCCCTCCCCTTCCCACTTCTCCCTCTCCCTTCCCTCTCCCTTCTCTTCCCCTCTTCTCCCTCTCCCTTCCCTCCACCTTCTCCCTCTCCCTTCCCTCCCCCCTTCTCCCTCTCCCTTCTCTTCTCCCTCTCCCTTCCCTCCCCCTTCTCCCTCTCCCTTCTCTTCTCCCTCTCCCTTCCCTCCCCCCTTCTCCCTCTCTCTTCTCTTCTCCCTCTCCCTTCCCTCCCCCTTCTCCCTCTCCCTCCCCCTTCTCCCTCTCCCTTCCCTCCACCTTCTCCCTCTCCCTTCTCTTCCCCTCTTCTCCCTCTCCCTTCTCTTCCCCTCTTCTCCCTCTCCCTTCTCTTCCTCTCTTCTCCCTCTCCCTTCTCTTCCTCTCTTCTCCCTCTCCCTTCTCTTCCCCTCTTCTCCCTCTCCCTTCTCTTCCCCCCTTCTCCCTCTCCCTTCCCTCCCCCTTCTCCCTCTCCCTTCTCTTCTCCCTCTCCCTTCCCTCCCCCCTTCTCCCTCTCTCTTCTCTTCTCCCTCTCCCTTCCCTCCCCCCTTCTCCCTCTCCCTCCCCCCTTCTCCCTCTCCCTTCTCTTCCCCTCTTCTCCCTCTCCCTTCTCTTCCGCTCTTCTCCCTCTCCCTTCTCTTCCCCTCTTCTCCCTCTCCCTTCTCTTCCCCTCTTCTCCCTCTCCCTTCTCTTCCCCTCTTCTCCCTTCTCTTCCCCTCTTCTCCCTCTCCCTTCCCTTCTCCCTCTCCCTTCTCGTCCCCTCTTTTCCCTCTCCCTTCTCTTCCCTCCTTCTCCCTCTCCCTTCCCTCCCCCCTTCTCCCTCTCCCTTCTCTTCCCCTCTTTTCCCTCTCCTTTCCCCCCTTCTCCCTCTCCCTTCCCTCCCCTCTTCTCCCTCTCCCTTCTCTTCCCCTCTTCTCCCTCTCCCTTCTCTTCCCCTCTTCTCCCTCTCCCTTCCCTCCCCCCTCTCCCTTCCCTCCCCCCTCTCCCTTCCCTCCCCCCTCTCCCTCTCCCTCTCCCTTCCCTCCCCCTTCTCCCTCTCCCTTCTCTTCCCCTCTTGTCCCTCTCCCTTCCCTCCCCTCTTCTCTCTCTCCCTTCTCTTCCTCTCTTCTCTCTCTCCCTTCCCTCCTCCCTCTCCCTTCCCTCCCCCCTTCTCCCTCTCCCTTCCCTCCCCTCTTCTCCCTCTCCCTTCCCTTCCCTCCCCCTTCTCCCTCTCCCTTCTCTTCCCCTCTTCTCCCTCTCCCTTCCCTTGTCTCCCTCTTCCCACTTCTCTACCTCTTCCTCCTCTTCCTCTTCTCTCCCTCCTCTGTCTCTGTTTTCTCTGTTGAGATCATTTCCTTTTGAATTTCTAGCCAGATGTAAAAGGTTCCTGTTTTGATTAATTTAATAGAGTGAGTTAGATGTGCTCTATACCAAATTAGTATACCCCCTGAGTCCCTTCCCTGTTTCATACCTGGTAGTTTGGTGGATGGGACTACCAGCTCTCTGTAACCTAGAGGACAACCAGTGGGTCTGTCTCCTCTATACCACCCACCTGGTAGTGTGGTGGATGGGACTACCAGCTCTCTGTAACCTAGAGGACAACCAGTGGGTCTGTCTCCTCTATACCACCCACCTGGTAGTTTGGTGGATGGGACTACCAGCTCTCTGTAACCTAGAGGACAACCAGTGGGTCTGTCTACCTTATACCATGTTTCTTCTTGGATGACAATGTCTGTATTTCTCATTTCTAATTTCTTTGATGAAGTCCAGGTTCCTGCTCTTTGGCCCAAAGGCAGATGACCTCAGGCCTTGGATATTCCAGGATGATATAGTGAAGGCTTTCAAATCAAAGTTTATTCATGCGCTTACTGACAGGCAATAGTGCAAAAAATGTATTAGGTGAACAATAGTTAGGTAATTAAAAAAAAATATACGAGGCTATAAAATTAGCGAGGCTACATACAGACACCGGTTAGTCAGGCTGATTGAGGTAGTATGTACATGTAGGTATGGTTAAAGTGACTATGCATATATGATGAACAGAGAGTAGCAGTAGTGTAAAAAGAGGGGTTGGCGGGTGGTGGGACACAATGCAGATAGCCCGGTTAGCCAATGTGCTGGAGCACTGGTTGGTCGGGTCAATACCCCAAGGAATTGCAACTCAATATTAGGAAGGTGTGCCTGATGTTTTGTAGTACACTACTTCTGACCAGATAGATGGATAGATATATATAGATATATAGATATATTTATGCTTATTTATTTTCCCTTGTGTACCCTTAACCATTTGTACATCGTTGCAAAACTGTATATATACGTAATATGACATTTGTAATGTCTTTATTGTTTTGTAACTTCTGTGAGTGTAATGTTTACTGTAAATTGTTATTGTTTATTTCACTTTTGTATATTATCTATCTCACTTGCTTTGGCAATGTTAACACATGTTTCCCATGCCAATAAAGCCCCTTGAATTGAATTGATAGAGATAGAGATAGATATAGATAGATATATAGATAGATAGGTAGGTAGATATATAGATAGATAGGTAGATATATAGATATATATAGATATAGACTTTTGTCGGGAGCTGAGGTGGGCTGTAATGCTGGCTTCTCTGCGGGGGTGGCCACCTCTCTAGTGGGGTTGTTCTCTGTCACACGCCACCCCCCTCAACCTCTCCTTCAGCAGTCTGATCCTCTCTTCTAGTGCTCTGTTCCTCTCCTGCTCCATCTCCTGTTGAAGTTGTCTCACCACAGGCCAGAGTGCAGATACAGTTGAAGTCGGAAGTTTACATACACCTTAGCCAAATACATTTAAACTCAGTTTTTCACAATTCCTGACATTTAATCCTAGTAAAAAATCCCTGTCTTAGGTCAGTTATGATCACCATTTTATTTGAAGAATGTGAAATGTCAGAATAATAGTAGAGAGAATGATTTATTTCAGCTTTTATTTCTTTCATCACATTCCCAGTGGGTCAGACGTTTACAGACACTCAATTAGTATTTGGTAGCATTGCCTTTATATTGTTTAACTTGGGTCAAACTTTTCGGGTGGCCTTCCACAAGCTTCCCACAATAAGTTGGGTGAATTTTGTCCCATTCCTCCTGACAGAGCTGGTGTAAATGAGTCAGGTTTGTAGGCCTCCTTGCTCACACACACTTTTTCAGTTCTGCCCACAAATGATCTATGGGATTGAGGTCAGGGCTTTGTGATGGCCACTCCAATACCTTGACTTTGTTGTCCTTAAGCCATTTTGCCACAACTTTGGAAGCATGCTTGGGGTCATTGTCCATTTGGAAGACCCATTTTGCGACCAAGCTTTAACTTCCTGACTGATGTCTTGAGATGTTGCTTCAATATATCCACATAATTTTCCCTCCCTCATGATGACATCTATTTTGTGAAATGCACCAGTCCCTCCTGCAGCAAAGCACCCCCACAACATGATGCTGCCACCCCCGTTCTTCACGGTTGGGATGGTGTTCTTCGGCTTGCAAGACTCCACCTTTTTCCTCCAAACATAACAATGGTCATTATGGCCAAACAGTTCTATTTTTGTTTCATCAGACCAGAGGACATTTCTCCAAAAAGTACGATCTTTGTCCCCATGTGCAGTTGCAAACCGTAGTCTGGCTTTTTTATGGCAGTTTTGGAGCAGGGACTTCTTCCTTGCTGAGCGGCCTTTCAGGTAATGTCGATATAGGACTCGTTTTACTGTGGATATAGATACTTTTGTACCTGTTTCCTCCAGCATCTTCACAAGGTCCTTTGCTGTTGTTCTGGGATTGATTTGCACTTTTCACACCAAAGTACGTTCATCTCTAGGAGACAGAACGCGTCTCCTTCCTGAGCGGTATGACGGCTGCGTGGTCTCATGGTGTTTATACTTGCGTACTATTGTTTGTACAGATGAACATGGTACCTTCTGGCGTTTGCTCCCAAGGATGAACCAGACTTGTGGAGGTCTACAATTTTATTCTGAGGTCTTGGCTGATTTCTTTTGATTTTCCCATGATGTCAAGCAAATAGGCACTGAGTTTGAAGGTAGGCCTTGAAATACATCCACAGGTACACCTCCAATTGACTCAAGTTATGTCAATTAGCCTATCAGAAGCTTCTAAAGCCATGACATCATTTTCTGGAATTTTCCAAGGTGTTTAAAGGCACAGTCAACTTAGTGTATGTAAACTTCTGACCCACTGGAATTGTGGTACAGTGAATTATAAGTGAAATAATCTGTCTGTAAACTATTGGTGAAAAAATGACTTGTGTCATACACAAAGTAGATGTCCTAACTGACTAGCCAAAGCTATAGTTTGTTAACAAGAAATTTGTGGAGTGGTTGAAAAACACATTTTAATGACTCCAACCTGAGTGTATGTAAACTTCAACTTTAGGTAAAGGTAAGAGTTTAGATACGTACTCGAGTACAGACAACCTTCCCATTAAAGCACTGGCAGGTGTTGCAGTCCTCATCCCACTTGGCTAAATCAGGGGTGACACGACTCTTCCCTGAGCACGTTCTCCCTGTCACTGGAACACACATACACAAGACTTACATGTCATCTCTACTGACTGTGTGTGTGTATGTGTGTGTGTTTTGTAAACATTGGTTATAACATGGTTATAACTATAATATTGATATCATGGATGGTCAGTCCTGTATAGCCTCATAACATGGTTATAACTATAATGTTGATATCATGGATGGTCAGATCTGTATAGCCTCAT
This sequence comes from Oncorhynchus clarkii lewisi, assembly GCF_045791955.1. NCBI lineage: Eukaryota > Metazoa > Chordata > Actinopteri > Salmoniformes > Salmonidae > Oncorhynchus > Oncorhynchus clarkii. The sequence continues at coordinate 57,540 of NW_027261052.1, forward strand.
AACATGGTTATAACTATAATGTTGATATCATGGATGGTCAGTCCTGTATAGCTTCATAACATGGTTATAACTATAATGTTGATATCATGGATGGTCAGTCCTGTATAGCTTCATAACATGGTTATAACTATAATGTTGATATCATGGATGGTCAGTCCTGTATAGCCTCATAACATGGTTATAACTATAATGTTGATATCATGAATGGTCAGTCCTGTATAACCTCATAACATGGTTATAACTATAATGTTGATATCATGGATGGTCAGTCCTGTATAGCTTCATAACATGGTTATAACTATAATGTTGATATCATGGATGGTCAGTCCTGTATAGCCTCATAACATGGTTATAACTATAATGTTGATATCATGGATGGTCAGTCCTGTATAACCTCATAACATGGTTATAACTATAATGTTGATATCATGGATGGTCAGTCCTGTATAGCTTCATAACATGGTTATAACTATAATGTTGATATCATGGATGGTCAGTCCTGTATAGCCTCATAACATGGTTATAACCATAATGTTGATATCATGGATGGTCAGTCCTGTATAGCCTCATAACATGGTTATAACTATAATGTTGATATCATGGATGGTCAGTCCTGTATAGCTTCATAACATGGTTATAACTATATTGTTGATATCATGGATGGTCAGTCCTTGCATTCATTCCCGTCTCTCAGCATTCATAGCTCTGTTCAGGCCCGTCCCTCAGCATTCATAGCTCTGTTCAGGCCCGTCCCTCAGCATTCATAGCTCTGTTCAGGCCCGTCCCTCAGCATTCATAGCTCTGTTCAGGCCCGTCCCTCAGGTTTTTACCAAATCAGAGGTTGTTTCATCCCCCTCCCCCCCCCCCCCCCCCCCCCCCCCCCACAGTGATTGACAGCTGCACGGTTGCCGTGGGATCCAACAGTACCCCTGGAGGGGAGCGGTACATCTCCTCCAACGTGTGTGGGCCTCACGGACGCTGTCGGAGCCAGGCTGGAGGACAGTTCAGCTGTGACTGTCAGGAGGGCTTCAGAGGCACATACTGTCACGAGAGTAAGACATGACAAAGAGCATTCATAGAGGGTTCATAGGCCTACATAGACCTGCATAGACCTACATAGACATTACATTGACCTGCATAGACATTACATTGACCTACATAATGTGCTTGACATTTTCTGTATTGACTAACCTTCATGTCTTAAAGTAATGATGGACTGTCGTTTCTCTTTTCTAATTTGAGCTGTTCGTTCCATAATATGGACTTGGTCTTTTACCAAATAGGGCAATGTTCTGTATACCACCTCTACCTTGTCACAACACACTCTTCCTATCCCTTTCCCCTCTCTCCCCCTCTCTCCCTCTCCCCCCTCTCCCCCCCCCCCCTCTCCTTCTCTCCCCCTCTCTCCCTCTCTCCCCCCTCTCTCCCTCTCTCCCCCCTCTCTCCTTCTCTCCCCCCCTCTCTCCCCCTCTCTCCCTCTCCCTCTCTCCCTCTTCTCTCCCTTTCCCCCTCTCTCCACCTCTCTCACCCTTTCCCCCCCTCCCCCCTCTCTTCCTTTCTCCCCCTCTCTCTCCCTTTCCCCCTCTCTCCACCTATCTCTCCCTCCCTCTCCCCCCCTCTCCCTCCCTCTCTCCCCCTCTCCCTCCCTCTCTCCCCCCTCACTCCCTCTCCCCCTCTCCCCCCTCTCTCCCCCCCGCTCTCCTTCTCTCCCCCCCTCTCTCCCCCTCTCTCCCTCTCTCTCTCTCCCTCTTCTCTCCCTTTCCCCCTCTCTCCACCTTTCTCCCTCTTTCCCCCTCTCTCCCTTTCCCCTCAGATATTAATGATTGTGAGAGCAGCCCGTGTGGTACTGGAGGAACCTGTATAGATAAAGTCAGTGTGTACCAGTGTATCTGTGGAGACGGCTGGGAGGGGGACCACTGTGAGATCAGTAAGTGCACTGTTTTTTATGTTTAGAAAAATGTAGACCAGCCACCTGGCAGGCAGGCAGCACTACCACTAGACCAGCCCCCTGGCAGGCAGGCAGCACTACCACTAGACCAGCCCCCTGGCAGGCAGGCAGCACTACCACTAGACCAGCCCCCTGGCAGGCAGGCAGCACTACCACTAGACCAGCCCCTTGGCAGGCAGGCAGCACTACCACTAGACCAGCCCCCTGGCAGGCAGGCAGCACTACCACTAGACCAGCCCCCTGGCAGGCAGGCAGCACTACCACTAGACCAGCCCCCTGGCAGGCAGGCAGCACTACCACTAGACCAGCCCCTTGGCAGGCAGGCAGCACTACCACTAGACCAGCCCCCTGGCAGGCAGGCAGCACTACCACTAGACCAGCCCCCTGGCAGGCAGGCAGCACTACCACTAGACCAGCCCCATGGCAGGCAGGCAGCACTACCACTAGACCAGCCCCCTGGCAGGCAGGCAGCACTACCACTAGACCAGCCCCCTGGCAGGCAGGCAGCACTACCACTAGACCAACCTCCTGGCAGGCAGGCAGCACTACCACTAGACCAGCCCCCTGGCAGGCAGCACTACCACTAGACCAGCCCCCTGGCAGGCAGGCAGCACTACCACTAGACCAGCCCCCTGGCAGGCAGGCAGCACTACCACTAGACCAGCCCCCTGGCAGGCAGGCAGCATTACCACTAGACCAGCCCCCTGGCAGGCAGCATTACCACAAGACCAGCCCCCTGGCAGGCAGGCAGCACTACCACTAGACCAGCCCCCTGGCAGGCAGGCAGCACTACCACTAGACCAACCTCCTGGCAGGCAGCATTACCACTAGACCAGCCCCCTGGCAGGCAGCACTATCACTAGACCAGCCCCTGGCAGGCAACACTACCACTAGACCAACCTCCTGGCAGGCAGCATTACCACTAGACCAGCCCCTGGCAGGCAACACTACCACTAGACCAGCCCCTGGCAGGCAGCACTACCACTAGACCAGCCCCTTGGCAGGCAGGCAGCACTACCACTAGACCAGCCCCCTGGCAGGCAGCACTACCACTAGACCAGCCCCCTGGCAGGCAGGCAGCACTACCACTAGACCAGCCCCCTGGCAGGCAGGCAGCACTACCACTAGACCAGCCCCCTGGCAGGCATCACTACCACTAGATCATCCCCCTGGCAGGCAGCCCTACCACTAGACCAGCCCCCTGGCAAGCAGCACTACCACTAGACCAGCGCCCTGACAGGCAGGCAGCACTACCACTAGACCAGCCCCCTGGCAGGCAGGCAGCACTACCACTAGACCAGCCCCCTGGCAGGCAGCACTACCACTAGACCAGCCCCCTGACAGGCAGCACAGAAGGTTTGCTGTGTCTGTCAGCGTAGTGTCCAGAGCTTGGAGGCGCTACCAGGAGACAGGCCAGTACATCAGGAGACGTGGAGGAGGCCGTAGGAGGGCAACAACCCAGCAGCAGGACCGCTACCTCCGCCTTTGTGCAAGGTGGAGCAGGAGGAGCACTGCCAGAGCCCTGCAAAATTACCTCCAGCAGGCCACAAATGTGCATGTGTCTGCTCAAACGGTCAGAAACAGACTCCATGAGAGTGGTATGAGGGCCCGACGTCCACAGGTGGGGGTTGTGCTTTACAGCCCAACACCGTGCAGGACGTTTGGCATTTGCTAGAGAACACCAAGATTGGCAAATTCGCCACTGGCGCCCTGTGCTCTTCACAGATGAAAGTAGGTTCACACTGAGACAGACGTGCCAGTCTGGAGACGCCGTGGAGAACGTTCTGCTGCCTGCAACATCCTCCAGCATGACTGGTTTGGCGGTGGGTCAGTCATGGTGTGGGTTGGCATTTCTTTGGGGGCCCGCACAGCCCTCCATGTGCTCGCCAGAGGTAGCCTGACTGCCATTAGGTACCGAGATGAGATCCTCAGACCCCTTGTGAGACCATATGCTGGTGTGGTTGGCCCTGGGTTCCTCCTAATGCAAGACAATGCTAGACCTCATGTGGCTGGAGTGTGTCAGCAGTTCCTGCAAGAGGAAGGCATTGATGCTATGGACTGGCCCGCCCGTTCCCCAGACCTGAATCCAATTGAGCACATCTGGGACATCATCCACCAACGCCACGTTGCACCACAGACTGTCCAGGAGTTGGCGGATGCTTTAGTCCAGGTCTGGGAGGAGATCCCTCAGGAGACCATCCGCCACCTCATCAGGAGCATGCCCAGGCATTGTAGGGAGGTCAATCAGGCATGTGGAGGCCACACACACTACTGAGCCTCATTCGTAGAGCAGGGTTCGACAACTGGAGGCCCACGGTGCATACGTAGAGCAGGGTTTCCAAACTGAAGGCCCACGGTGCATACATAGAGCAGGGTTTCGCAGCTGGAGGCCCACGGTGCATACGTAGAGCAGGGTTTCCCAACTGGAGGCCCACGGTGCATACGTAGAGCAGGGTTTCACAACTGGAGGCCCACGGTGCATACGTAGAGCAGGGTTTCCAAACTGAAGGCCCACGGTGCATACATAGAGCAGGGTTTCGCAGCTGGAGGCCCACGGTGCATACGTAGAGCAGGGTTTCCCAACTGGAGGCCCACGGTGCATACGTAGAGCAGGGTTTCACAACTGGAGGCCCACGGTGCATACGTAGAGCAGGGTTTCCCAACTGGAGGCCCACGGTGCATACGTAGAGCAGGGTTTCCCAGCTGGAGGCCCACGGTGCATACATAGAGCAGGGTTTCCCAACTGGAGGCCCACGGTGCATACGTAGAGCAGGGTTTCCAAACTGAAGGCCCACGGTGCATACATAGAGCAGGGTTTCGCAGCTGGAGGCCCACGGTGCATACGTAGAGCAGGGTTTCCCAACTGGAGGCCCACGGTGCATACGTAGAGCAGGGTTTCCCAGCTGGAGGCCCACGGTGCATACGTAGAGCAGGGTTTCCCAACTGGAGGCCCACGGTGCATACGTAGAGCAGGGTTTCCCAGCTGGAGGCCCACGGTGCATACATAGAGCAGGGTTTCCCAACTGGAGGCCCACGGTGCATACGTAGAGCAGGGTTTCACAACTGGAGGCCCACGGTGCATACGTAGAGCAGGGTTTCACAACTGGAGGCCCACGGTGCATACGTAGAGCAGGGTTTCCCAACTGGAGGCCCACGGTGCATACGTAGAGCAGGGTTTCCCAGCTGGAGGCCCACTGTGCATACGTAGAACAGGGTTTCCCAGCTGGCGGCCGGGTGATTTTCCTTCTGTTGTTGGACATGAAAGACGTTAACTTCTTGACGCTACCCTTCCCGTAAATGGGATCATTTTCGTCAGCAATCGCTAAATAGCATAGCGGTCAAATAATATTACTACAAAATATTCATATTCATGAAATCACAAGTGCAATATTGCAAAACACAGCTTAGCCTTTTGTTAATCCACCTGTCGTCTCAGATTTTGAAATTATGCTTTACAGCGAAAGCAATCCAAGCATTTGTGTAAGTTTATCGATAGCACAGCATAACATTATGTACACTAAGCATTAAGTAGCTAGGTCACGAAAATCAGAAAAGCAATCAAATTAATCGTTTACCTTTGATGATCTTCGCATGTTTTCACTCACGAGACTGACACAACAAATGTTCCTTTTGTTCCATAAAGATTATTTTATACCCAAAATACCTCCGTTTGTTTGTCGCGTTATGTTCAGAAATCCACAGGAAAGAGCGGTCATGACAACGCAGACGTATATTCCAAATAATATCCTTAATGTCCACAGAAATATGTCAAACGTTTTTTATAATCATTCCTCAGGTAGTTTTTAAAATATATATTCGATAATATATCAACCGAGTGTGTAGCTTTTTCAATAGTACCGGGAGGAACAATGGCCGCTTTACTCTATAGCGCAAAACTCACCCTGAGCGCCCCCACCTATCCACTTACACAATGTGATCTTTCACGCTCATTTTTCAAAATAAAAGCCTAAAACTATGTCTAAAGACTGTTGACACCTTAGGGAAGCCATAGAAAAAGGAATTTGGTTGATATCCCTTTAAATGGAAGATAGGCATGCATAGGAACAGAGAGGTTTCAAAATAAGAGGCAATACCTGATTGGATTTTCCTCAGGCTTTTGCCTGTAATATCAGTTCTGTTATACTCACAGACAATATTTTTACAGTTTTGGAAACTTTAGAGTGTTTTCTATCCTAATCTGATTATATGCATATTCTAGTTTCTGGGGCTGAGAAATAGGCAGTTTCAAATGGGTACGTTTTTTAGCCAAATACGAAAATACTGTCCCCTACACGCAAAAGGTTAAAACAGCAGTAAATTAGCTGCAAGTGATACATTGTTAATCTGTTCCCGCCATAATAGAGAGATCGTATACACATTTAAGCCAGGTTTGAAATGTTATGTTTTAGTCAAATATTATATCTGTTTGGGATTCTTGCAGTCAATTTGCAGTCTAGTATTTATTTAAAATGATGTTCTGGCTCCCTCCTCCCCCATCAGCTCCAGATAATATTGGCCTGTGGCTGAATCTAGTTAATGATCCCTGATGTGGAGCTGGTTTGACTCTGCCTGTCCTCTCTCTCGCTCTCCTCCTCCCCCCTCCTGCCCCTCTCCCCCCCTCCTCTCTCCTCCTGCCCCTCTCTTCCTCCCCCTCTCCCTCTCCTTCTCCTTCTCCTCCTTTCCCTCTCCTCCTCCCTCCCCTCTCTCCTTCTCCTCTTTTCCCTCTCCTCCCCCCTCCCCCCTCTCCCTCTCCTCCCCCCTCCTCTCCCTCTCCTCTCCCTATCCTCCTCCCCCCTCTTCTCCCTCTCCGTCTCCTCCCCCCCATCCTCTCCCTCTCCTCCTCCCCATCCTCTCCCTCTCCTCCTCCCCCATCCTCTCCCTCTCCTCCTCCCCCTCTCCATCTCCTTCTCTCCCTCTCCCTCTCCCTCTCCTCCTCCCCCCTCTCCATCTCCTCCTCTCCGTCTCCTCCTCCCTCCTCTCCTTCTCCTCTTCCCTCATCTCCCCCTCTCCTCCTTTCCATCTCATCCTCCACCCTCCTCTCCCTCTCCTCCTCCCCCTCTTCTCCCTCTCCTCCTCCTCCCCCTCTCCCTCCTCCCCCTCCCTTCTCTCCCTCTCCTCCTCCCCCCTCCTCCCCCCTCCTCTCCCTCTCCTCCTCCCCCCTCCTCCTCCCCCCTCCTCTCCCTCTCCTCCTCCCCCTCTCCTCCCCCCTCCTCTCCCTCTCCTCCTCCCCCTCTCCTCCTCCCCCCTCTCCCTCCTCCTCCTCTCCCTCTCCCCCTCCTCTCCTCCTCTCCCCCTCCTCCCCCCTCCTCTCCCTCTCCTCCCCCCTCCTCTCCCTCTCCTCCTCCCCCCTCTCCCCCTCCTCTCCTCCTCTCCTCCAGATATAGATGACTGCAGCACTAGTCCATGTCATAACGGAGGAACATGTCAAGACCTGGTGACTGATTTCTTCTGTGAGTGTATGAACGGCTGGAAGGGGAAGACCTGCCACTCCCGTAAGAACACAGTCTCTCTCCTCCCATTCTTTCTGTTCTACAATCACCCATGTCTATTTTTTATTTCACCTTTATTTAACCAGGGAGGCCAGTTGAGAACAAGTTCTCATTTACAACTGTGACTTGGCCAAGATAAAGCATAGCAGTGAGACACAAACAAAAACACAGAGTTACACATAACCAAACATACAGTCAATAACACAATAACACAACAACACAGAGTTACACATAACCAAACATACAGTCAATAACACAAAAACAGAGTTACACATAACCAAACATACAGTCAATAACACAACAACACAACAACACAGAGTTACACAAACAAACATACAGTCAATAACACAACAACACAGAGTTACACATAAACAAACATACAGTCAATAACACAACAACACAGAGTTACACATAAACAAACGTACAGTCAATAACACAATAACACAACAACACAGAGTTACACATAAACAAACGTACAGTCAATAACACAATAGAAAAAATCAATATACAGTGTGTGCAAATGGAGTAAGGAGGTAAGGCATTAAATAGGCCAATAGTTGTGAAGTAATTACAATATAGCAAATTAACACGGGAGTGATAGATGATGATGTGTAAGTAGAGATACTGGGGTGCAGAAGAGCAGAAACACAAAACGTGCTGATGGGTGGAGGTATTCACCCAGGTGTGTGTGTGTGTTATGAAAGCTTGGTTTTAATCATGTGTGTCTCCAGGTGAGAGCCAGTGTGACGAGGTTACCTGTAACAATGGAGGGACATGTCATGATGAGGGAGACACCTTCCAGTGCAAGTGTTCCCCTGGATGGGAGGGGGCTACCTGTAATATAGGTGAGTTAGTCTGGATGGGAGGGGCTACCTGTAATATAGGTGAGTTAGTCTGGGTGGGAGGGAGGGGGCTACCTGTAATATAGGTGAGTTAGTCTGGATGGGAGGGAGGGGGCTACCTGTAATATAGGTGAGTTAGTATGGGTGGGAGGGAGGGGGCTACCTGTAATATAGGTGAGTTAGTCTGGATGGGAGGGAGGGGGCTACCTGTAATATAGGTGAGTTAGTCTGGGTGGGAGGGAGGGGGCTACCTGTAATATATGTGAGTTAGTCTGGGTGGGAGGGGGCTACCTGTAATATAGGTGAGTTAGTCTGGGTGGGAGGGAGGGAGGGGCTTCCTGTAATATAGGTGAGTTAGTCTGGGTGGGAGGAGCTACCAGTATTATAGGTGAGTTAGTCTGGATGGGAGGGAGGGGGCTACCTGTAATATAGGTGAGTTAGTCTGGGTGGGAGGGGCTACCTGTAATATAGGTGAGTTAGTCTGGGTGGGAGGGAGGGGGCTACCTGTAATATAGGTGAGTTAGTCTGGGTGGGAGGGAGGGGGCTACCTGTAATATAGGTGAGTTAGTCTGGGTGGGAGGGAGGGAGGGGCTTCCTGTAATATAGGTGAGTTAGTCTGGGTGGGAGGGGCTACCTGTATTATAGGTGAGTTAGTCTGGGTGGGAGGGAGGTGGCTACATGTAATATAGGTGAGTTAGTCTGGGAGGGAGGGGCTACCTGTAATATAGCTGTCCCCTCCTCCCTCCCCTGGCTCTAGACCAATAGGCACTAACCAGGCTGTTAGATTTTATTTCAACTCATCTAATAGGACACACTTGCTTTCGCTTCTTTGTTGCACAATGTTTTTAAATGTTTAGCTGAATTTGACCCAGATGAACTAATGCTACTGACCCACCTCTCATCCTCCTCTAGCTAAGAACAGCAGCTGTCTTCCTAACCCCTGTCAGTACGGGGGAACCTGTGTGACCAGCGGGGACTCCTTCACCTGCGTCTGCAAGGAGGGCTGGGAGGGAGACACCTGTGAACAGAGTGGGTATACAACACAGGTCTTCTGTCCTACCTGTTCTATCACTCCCTGTGTTCCCTGCTTAGAGGAAGATGGCCTTGAGAATGGGGGAGGGGTGGTGCTTATGGTTGGGGATGGGGGAGGACGGATGGTTGTGGATGGGGGAGGGTGGGGGGCCTTATGGTTGGGGAGGGGGGAGGACGGGGCCTTATGGGGGGGGGGGGGGGGGGGGCGCCTTATGGTTGTGGATGGGGGAGGGTGGGGGGCCTTATTGTTGTGGATGAGGGAGGGGGGGCCTTATTGTTGTGGATGAGGGAGGGGGGGCCTTATTGTTGTGGATGAGGGAGGGGGGGCCTTATGGTTGTGGATGGGGGAGGGTGGGGGGCCTTATTGTTGTGGATGAGGGGGGGGGGGCCTTATTGTTGTGGATGAGGGAGGGGGGGCCTTATTGTTGTGGATGAGGGTGGGGGGCCTTATTGTTGTGGATGAGGGAGGGGGGGCCTTAACTCTCGCATTTTGAAATAAATGTACACGTTATTCTATAATTTAATCCAAACTGTTGGTCATCAACGGGCGTAATCGTCGTCTGCGTGGCCACGTCGCTCAAATACAACTTGGTTCTATTTATTACACTTGATCGCGCTGCAAGTCCCGTCTCTCTCATCTCCTCATTGGTTTTTAGGAGCATATACCCACATGGGTGATTGAAAGATGAACTGTCCACACTCCAGTCCAGTTGGTGGTTGTAATGCACCTTAAAGTTGGTTGCCAACCACCATATAGGAGCAGGGTTCTGGATGGGGGAGGAGCAGGGTTCTGGATGGGGGAGGAGCAAGGTTCTGGATGGGGGAGGAGCAGGGTTCTGGATGGGGGAGGAGCAGGGTTCTGGATGGGGGAAGAGCAGGGTCCTGGATGGGGGAGGAGCAGGGTTCTGAATGGGGGAGGCAGGATTCTGGATGGGGGAGGAGCAGGGTTCTGGATGGGGGAGGAGCAGGGTTCTGGATGGGGGAGGAGCAGGGTTCTGGATGGGGGAGGAGCAGGGTTCTGGATGGGGGAGGAGCAGGGTTCTGGATGGGGGAGGAGCAGGGTTCTGGATGGGGAGGGGCAGGGTTCTGGATGGGGGAGGAGCAGGGTTCTGGATGGGGGAGGGGCAGGGTTCTGGATGGGGGAGGAGCAGGGTTCTGGATGGGGGAGGAGTAGGGGGAGGAGTAGGGTTCTGGATAGGGGAGGATAGGGGCGTGGGTGTATGGGGGTAGTGGCGGGGGTGTATGGGGGTAGGGGGCAGGGGTGTATGGGGATAGGGGCGTAGGTGTATGGGGATAGGGGCGTGGGTGTATGGGGATAGGGGCGTGGGTGTATGGGGATGGGGGGGGGTGTATGGGGATTGGGGCGGGGGTGTATGGGGGTAGGGGCGGGGGTGTATGGGGGTAGGGGTGGATAGGGGCGTGGGTGTATGGGGTGTGAGCAGGGGTGTGGGGGTATAAGCGGGGGGTGTGGGCCCTGCTCCTTGTTAGCAGGGCAAGAGGCCACGGTGTTTACACGGTAGAGTTAATAACCCAGGCCGTGTGGCGCTAAACACGACAAGACAGCACGCTAACACAACCTCTGGACACTCATGTCTCTCTCTGTCTGTCTGTCTCCCTCTCTCTCTCTCTCTGTCTCTCTGTCTCTCTCTCTCTCTCTCCCCCTCTCCACATGCGTGTGAAAATAACTCCTCTCTCTTTTTTCCAGATACCAACGACTGTAATCCCCACCCATGGTAAGTGGAACACATTTCCTATTGAGTCAGACAAGACAGATCAGAACAAGGTGTTCCTCTACTTTGCACCGTACCAAATATTTAAACATTTTCTATAACCTGCCAGATGGGTGGGTTCTGGCCCAGATATATTATTTCAAATGATGCCGAATAGTATTTGAACCCAGGTTTATTCTGCATTCTGTACTGAAGTTTCTCACATGCAGGTTCTCTCTCTGTCTGTCTCTCTCTCTGCGTCTGTCTCTCTCTCTGTCTGACCAGAACATTTGAGTTCTGCATCCAAGATGGCACCCTATTCCCTTTACAGACTAGAATGGTTAGGAAGGAGGACACAGACTATAATGGTTAGGAAGGAGGACACAGACTAGTGGTTAGGAAGGAGGACACAGACTATAATGGTTAGGAAGGAGGACACCGACTATAATGGTTAGGAAGGAGGACACAGACTATAATGGTTAGGAAGGAGGACACAGACTATAATGGTTAGGAAGGAGGACACAGACTATAATGGTTAGGAAGGAGGACACAGACTATAATGGTTAGGAAGGAGGACACAGACTATAATGGTTAGGAAGGAGGACACAGACTATAATGGTTAGGAAGGAGGACACAGACTATAATGGTTAGGAAGGAGGACACAGACTATAATGGTTAGGAAGGAGGACACAGACTATAATGGTTAGGAAGGAGGACACAGACTATAATGGTTAGGAAGGAGGACACAGACTATAATGGTTAGGATGGAGGACACAGACTATAATGGTTAGGAAGGAGGACACAGACTATAATGGTTAGGAAGGAGGACACAGACTATAATGGTTAGGATGGAGGACACAGACTATAATGGTTAGGAAGGAGGACACAGACTAATGGTTAGGAAGGAGGACACAGACTATAATGGTTAGGAAGGAGGACACAGACTATAATGGTTAGGAAGGAGGACACAGACTATAATGGTTAGGAAGGAGGACACAGACTATAATGGTTAGGAAGGAGGACACAGACTATAATGGTTAGGAAGGAGGACACAGACTATAATGGTTAGGAAGGAGGACACAGACTATAATGGTTAGGAAGGAGGACACAGACTATAATGGTTAGGAAGGAGGACACAGACTATAATGGTTAGGAAGGAGGACACAGACTATAATGGTTAGGACGGAGGACACAGACTATAATGGTTAGGAAGGATACAGACTATAATGGTTAGAAAGGAGGACACAGACTCTAATGGTTAGGAAGGAGGACACCGACTATAATGGTTAGGAAGGAGGACACAGACTATAATGGTTAGGAAGGAGGACACAGACTATAATGGTTAGGAAGGAGAACAGACTATAATGGTTAGGAAGGACACAGACTATAATGGTTAGGAAGGACACAGGCTATAATGGTTAGGAAGGACGCAGACTATATTGGTTAGGAAGGAGGACACAGACTATAATGGTTAGGAAGGAGGACACAGACTATAATGGTTAGGAAGGACACAGACTATAATGGTTAGGAAGGAGGACACAGACTATAATGGTTAGGAAGGACACATACTATAATGGTTAGGAAGGAGAACACAGACTATAATGGTTAGGAAGGAGGACACAGACTATAATGGTTAGGAAGGAGGACACATACTATAATGGTTAGGAAGGAGGACACATACTATAATGGTTAGGAAGGAGGACACATACTATAATGGTTAGGAAGGACACAGACTATAATGGTTAGGAAGGAGGACACAGACTATAATGGTTAGGAAGGATGCAGACTATAATGGTTAGGAAGGACAGACTATAATGGTTAGGAAGGACACAGACTATAATGGTTAGGAAGGAGGACACGGACTATAATGGTTAGGAAGGACGCAGACTATAATGGTTAGGAAGGACAGACTATAATGGTTAGGAAGGACACAGACTATAATGGTTAGGAAGGAGGACACATACTATAATGGTTAGGAAGGACACAGACTATAATAGTTAGGAAGGAGGACACAGACTATAATGGTTAGGAAGGACAGACTATAATGGTTAGGAAGGAGGACACAGACTATAATGGTTAGGAAGGACAGACTATAATGGTTAGGAAGGACACAGACTATAATGGTTAGGAAGGAGGACACGGACTATAATGGTTAGGAAGGAGGACACAGACTATAATGGTTAGGGAGGAGAGACTATAATGGTTAGGAAGGAGGACAGACTATAATGGTTAGGAAGGAGGACACAGACTATAATGGTTAGGAAGGAGGACACAGACTATAGTGGTTAGGAAGGACACAGACAATCCTCGTTAGGAAGGACACAGACTATAATGTTTAGGAAGGAGGACACAGACTAAAATGGTTAGGAAGGACACAGACTCTAATGGTTAGGAAGGACACAGACTATAATGGTTAGGAAGGAGGACACAGACTATAGTGGTTAGGAAGGACACAGACTATAGTGGTTAGGAAGGAGGACACAGACTATAATGGTTAGGAAGGACACAGACTATGATGGTTATGAAGGACACAGACTATAAGGGTTAGGAAGGACACAGACTATAGTGGTTAGGAGGGAGGACACAGACTATAATGGTTAGGAAGGACACAGACTATAGTGGTTAGGAAGGACACAGACTACAATGGTTAGGAAGGACACATACTATAGTGGTTAGGAAGGACACAGACTATAATGGTTAGGAAGGACACAGACTATAATGGTTAGGAAGGAGGACACAGACTATAGTGGTTAGGAAGGAGGACACAGACTATAGTGGTTAGGAAGGACACAGACTATAGTGGTTAGGAAGGAGGACACAGACTATAGTGGTTAGGAAGGAGGACACAGACTATAGGGGTTAGGAAGGTGGACACAGACTAGTGGTTAGGAAGGACACAGACAATCCTCGTTAGGAAGGACACAGACTATAATGGTTAGGAAGGAGGACACATACTATAATGGTTAGGAAGGAGGACACAGACTATAATGGTTAGGAAGGACACAGACTATAATGGTTAGGAAGGAGGACACATACTATAATGGTTAGGAAGGACACAGACTATAATGGTTAGGAAGGACACAGACTATAATGGTTAGGAAGGACACAGACTATAATGGTTATTGTATGTTGTTTGATGGAAGGGGATTTCCACGAAATGATTCATCATGTCAAAAATTGTATTACTAGTTATGGTAGTACTGGTTATGGTAGTACTGGTTATGGTAGTACTGGTTATGGTAGTACTGGTTATGGTAGTACTGGTTATGGTATTACTGGTTATGGTAGTACTGGTTATGGTATTACTGGTTATGGTAGTACTGGTTATGGTATTACTGGTTATGGTATTACTGGTTATGGTAGTGCTGGTTATGGTATTACTAGTTATGGTAGTACTGGCTATGGTATTACTAGTTATGGTAGTACTGGTTATGGTATTACTAGTTATGGTAGTACTGGCTATGGTAGTACTGGTTATGGTATTACTGGTTATGGTAGTACTAGTTATGGTAGTACTGGCTATGGTATTACTGGTTATGGTATTACTGGTTATGGTAGTACTGGTTATGGTAGTACTGGTTATGGTAGTACTGGTTATGGTAGTACTGGTTATGGTATTACTAGTTATGGTAGTACTGGCTATGGTAGTACTGGTTACTGTATTACTAGTTATGGTAGTACTGGTTATGGTAGTACTGATTATGGTAGTACTGGCTATGGTAGTACTGGCTATGGTAGTACTGGCTATGGTAGTACTGGTTATGGTAGTACTGGTTATGGTAGTACTGGTTATGGTATTACTAGTTATGGTAGTACTGGCTATGGTAGTACTGGTTATGGTAGTACTGGTTATGGTAGTACTGGTTATGGTAGTACTGGTTATGGTATTACTGGTTATGGTATTACTAGTTATGGTAGTACTGGCTATGGTATTACTAGTTATGGTAGTACTGGTTATGGTATTACTGGTTATGGTATTACTAGTTATGGTAGTACTGGCTATGGTAGTACTGGTTATGGTATTACTGGTTATGGTAGTACTAGTTATGGTACTACTGGCTATGGTATTACTGGTTATGGTATTACTGGTTATGGTAGTACTCTTTATGGTATTACTGGTTATGGTATTACTGGTTATGGTATTACTGGTTATGGTAGTACTGGTTATGGTAGTACTGGTTATGGTAGTACTGATTATGGTATTACTGGTTATGGTATTACTAGTTATGGTAGTACTGGCTATGGTAGTACTGGTTATGGTATTACTGGTTATGGTAGTACTGGTTATGGTAGTACTGGTTATGGTATTACTAGTTATGGTAGTACTGGCTATGGTAGTACTGGTTATGGTATTACTGGTTATGGTAGTACTGGCTATGGTAGTACTGGTTATGGTATTACTGGTTATGGTAGTACTGGTTATTCTAGTACTAGTTATGGTAGTACTCGTTATTGTCGTACTGGTTATGGTATTACTGGTTATGGTAGTACTAGTTATTGTAGTACTAGTTATTGTAGTACTAGTTATTGTAGTACTAGTTATGGTAGTACTGGTTATGGTAGTACTAGTTATTGTAGTACTTGTTATGGTATTACTGGTTATGGTAGTACTGGTTATGGTATTACTAGTTATGGTATACTGGTTATGGTAGTACTGGTTATGGTAGTACTGGTTATGGTATTACTGGTTATGGTAGTACTGGTTATGGTATTACTGGTTATGGTATTACTGGTTATGGTAGTGCTGGTTATGGTATTACTAGTTATGGTAGTACTGGTTATGGTATTACTGGTTATGGTAGTACTGGCTATGGTAGTACTGGCTATGGTAGTACTGGTTATGGTAGTACTGGCTATGGTATTACTGGTTATGGTATTACTGGTTATGGTAGTACTCGTTATGGTATTACTGTTTATGGTATTACTGGTTATGGTAGTACTGGTTATGGTATTACTAGTTATGGTAGTACTGGCTATGGTAGTACTGGTTACTGTATTACTAGTTATGGTAGTACTGGCTATGGTAGTACTGGTTACTGTATTACTAGTTATGGTAGTACTGGTTATGGTAGTACTGATTATGGTAGTACTGGCTATGGTAGTACTGGCTATGGTAGTACTGGTTATGGTAGTACTGGTTATGGTAGTACTGGTTATGGTAGTACTGGCTATGGTAGTACTGGTTATGGTAGTACTGGTTATGGTAGTACTGGTTATGGTATTACTGGTTATGGTATTACTGGTTATGGTATTACTAGTTATGGTAGTACTGGCTATGGTATTACTAGTTACGGTAGTACTGGTTATGGTATTACTGGTTATGGTATTACTAGTTATGGTAGTACTGGCTATGGTAGTACTGGTTATGGTATTACTGGTTATGGTAGTACTAGTTATGGTATTACTGGTTATGGTATTACTGGTTATGGTAGTACTGGCTATGGTAGTACTGGCTATGGTAGTACTGGTTATGGTAGTACTGGTTATGGTAGTACTGGTTATGGTATTACTGGTTATGGTATTACTGGTTATGGTATTACTAGTTATGGTAGTACTGGCTATGGTATTACTAGTTATGGTAGTACTGGTTATGGTAGTACTGGTTATGGTAGTACTGGCTATGGTAGTACTGGTTATGGTAGTACTGGTTATGGTAGTACTGGTTATGGTAGTACTGATTATGGTATTACTGGTTATGGTATTACTAGTTATGGTAGTACTGGCTATGGTAGTACTGGTTATGGTATTACTGGTTATGGTAGTACTGGTTATGGTAGTACTGGTTATGGTATTACTAGTTATGGTAGTACTGGCTATGGTAGTACTGGTTATGGTATTACTGGTTATGGTAGTACTGGCTATGGTAGTACTGGTTATGGTATTACTGGTTATGGTATTACTGGTTATGGTATTACTGGTTATGGTATTACTGGTTATGGTAGTACTGGTTATGGTAGTACTGGTTATGGTAGTACTGATTATGGTATTACTGGTTATGGTATTACTAGTTATGGTAGTACTGGCTATGGTAGTACTGGTTATGGTATTACTGGTTATGGTAGTACTGGTTATGGTAGTACTGGTTATGGTATTACTAGTTATGGTAGTACTAGTTATTGTAGTACTGGTTATGGTAGTACTAGTTATTGTAGTACTTGTTATGATAGTACTGGTTATGGTAGTACTAGTCATGTTGGATATAGATATCCCCCTGCCCTTCCTAGTTTGATCTATGTCCCAAATTGCAACCTATTCCCTACATAGTACAATTCTTTAGACCAGGGCCCATAGGGCTCTATGTAGAGGATAAGGGTGTCATTTGGGACGTAGTCTGAGAGAC
The DNA here is from genome assembly GCF_045791955.1 of Oncorhynchus clarkii lewisi. Taxonomy (NCBI): domain Eukaryota; kingdom Metazoa; phylum Chordata; class Actinopteri; order Salmoniformes; family Salmonidae; genus Oncorhynchus; species Oncorhynchus clarkii. The sequence goes on from NW_027261052.1 coordinate 74,900, forward strand.
TTCAGTTTGACCAAGATGTTTTGATGTTGTTCTGAGACTGAACTTCTCTCTCTCCGTCTCTCTCCCTCCTCTCCTCTCACCCCTCCTATCTCACTTCTCCTTTCTCCTTTCTCACCCCTCGTCTCCTCTCCCCCTCCTCTCCTCTCCCCCTCCTCCCCTCTCACCCCTCCTCTCCTCACCACTCCTCTCCTCTCCCCCTCCTATCGCACTTCTCTTTTCTCACCCCTCCTCCCCTCCCACCCCTTCTCTCCTCTCCTCCCTTCTCCCCTCTCCTCCCCACTCACCCCTTCTCTCCTCTAACCCTTCCTCTCCTCTCACCCCTCCTCTCTCCCTCCTCTCCTCTCCCCCTCCTATCTCACTTCTCTTTTCTCACCCCTCCTCCCCTCTCACCACTCCTCCCCTCTCACCCCTCCTCTCCTCTCCTCCCTCCTCCCCTCTCACCCCTTCTCTCCTCCCTCCTTTCCTCTCACCCCTCCTCTCCTCTCCTCCCTTCTCTCCTCTCCTCCCTTCTCTCCTCTCCTCCCTTCTCTCCTCTCCCCTCTCACCCCTCCTCCCCTCTCACCCCTCCTCTCCTCTCCTCCCTCCTCCCCTCTCACCCCTTCTCTCCTCTCCTCCCTCCTCCCCTCTCACCCCTCCTCTCCTCCCTCCTCCCCTCTCACCCCTCCTCTCCTCTCCCCCTTCTCTTCTCCCTTCTCTCCTCCCTCCTCTCCTCTTCCTCTCCTCCTCTCCAGTTATAACAGTGGGACCTGTGTGGATGGTGATAACTGGTATCGATGTGAGTGCACTCCAGGGTTCGCTGGGCCAGACTGCAGGATCAGTACGTATTAACATGGACTCTCCCTCCTCACCCACCCACTCTGGCTGAGCCGTAAGTTAGTGACTGGGTCTGGGCTGGGGCCGAGGAGAAGGGACAGTCACTCTTTTGGGCGCTGGGTCACAAACAGCCACACTGCTGGTGATTAAACGGCCAGATCTCTCTCTGCCGGTGATTACACGGCCAGGTCTCCCTCTGCCGGGTCTCTCTCTGCCGGTGATTACACGGCCAGGTCTCCCTCTGCCGGGTCTCTCTCTGCCGGTGATTAAACGGCCAGATCTCTCTCTGCCGGTGATTAAACGGCCAGGTCTCCCTCTGCCGGTGATTAAATGGCCAGGTCTCCCTCTGCCGGTGATTAAACGGCCAGGTCTCCCTCTGCCGGTGATTAAACGGCCAGGTCTCCCTCTGCCGGTGATTAAACTCTGGCGCTCTGGGGCGCTCTGAGGCGCTCTGAGTCTCTGGGGCGCTCTGAGGATCTGGGGCGCTCTGAGGTTCTGGGGCGCTCTGAGGCGCTCTGAGGCTCTGGGGTGCTCTGAGGATCTGGGGCGCTCTGAGGCTCTGGGGCGCTCTGAGGATCTGGGGCGCTCTGAGGTTCTGGGGCGCTCTGAGGCGCTCTGAGGCTCTGGGGTGCTCTGAGGATCTGGGGCGCTCTGAGGCTCTGGGGCGCTCTGAGGATCTGGGGCGCTCTGATGCTCTGAGGTGCTCTGGGGTGCTCTGAGGCTCTGGGGCGCTCTGAGGCTCTGGGGCGCTCTGAGGCTCTGGGGCGCTCTGAGGCTCTGGGGCGCTCTGAGGCTCTGGGGGCACTCTGAGGCTCTGGGGGCACTCTGAGGCTCTGGGGGCGCTCTGAGGCTCTGGGGGGGCTCTGGGGTGCTCTGAGGCTCTGGGGCGCTCTGGGGCGCTCTGAGGCTCTGGGGCGCTCTGAGGCTCTGGGGCGCTCTGAGGCTCTGCAGCACCGGCCTGAGGCGTCACTACAGTCCCTGGTTCGAATCCAACCTGTATCACATCCTGCCGTGAATGGGAATCCCATAGGGCGACGCACAATTGGCACAGCGTCTTCCAGGTTTAGCCGGGGTAGGCCGTCGTTGTGAAATAAGAATTTGTTCTTAACTGACATGCCTAGCTAAATAAAGGTTAAAAAAACGTGTTGCAGAGACTGTTGAGAATTTGATGATCAGTCCAAAAAATCTAAATTCAAAAGAGTATCGTTAAAGGCTTAATGTCAAACGTAATTGGATCGTTCCTGACTGCTATAGTGTGTGTGTGTGTGTGTGTGTGTGTGTCAGATATCAACGAATGCCAGTCCTCGCCGTGTGTGTTTGGTGCTACCTGTGTTGATGAAATCAATGGCTTCCACTGCCTGTGTCCCCAAGACCGATCAGGACCACGTTGTCAGGACGGTAAGGATCTCTGAAAACACGAGCTCACGATCTCTATGTCACAGGATCTCTGAAAACACGAGCTCACGATCTCTCTGTCATATGATCTCTGAAAACATGATCTCTCTCTGTCATAGGATCTCTGAGAACACAGGCTCACGATCTCTCTCTGTCATAGGATCTCTGAGAACACAGGCTCACGATCTCTCTCTGTCATAGGATCTCTGAGAACACAGGCTCACGATCTCTCTCTGTCATAGGATCTCTGAAAACACAGGCTCACGATCTCTCTCTGTCATAGGATCTCTGAGAACACAGGCTCACGATCTCTCTCTGTCATAGGATCTCTGAGAACACAGGCTCACGATCTCTCTGTCATAGGATCTCTGAAAACACGATCTCTCTCTGTCATAGGATCTCTGAGAACACAGGCTCACGATCTCTCTGTCATAGGATCTCTGAAAGCACGATCTCTCTCTGTCATAGGATCTCTGAGAACACGATCTCTCTCTGTCATAGGATCTCTGAGAACACGATCTCTCTGTCATATGATCTCTGAAAACACGATCTCTCTGTCATAGGATATTATTTTACTGTTATAATATTTTTTTATTTCTCTACAACAACAAAGAAAATCACTTTTGCTCTACTCTCTTGACCAATCAGAATGCTCCAAAATGCCACAACAGCAGACTGATATCTGGCTAACCGTAGGATAGGCTAACAGCTGTTGTTTTCAGGGTGCTATTCTGGTACCTTTTGGCTAACCGTAGGCTAACAGCAGATGGTGTACCGTTGTTTTCAGGGTGCTATTCTGGTACCTTTTGGCTAACCGTAGGCTAGGCTAACAGCAGACGGTGGGTGTACTGTTGTTTTCAGGGTGCTATTCTGGTACCTTTTGGCTAACCGTAGGCTAGGCACAGTTGTTTTCAGGGTGCTATTCTGGTACCTTTTGGCTAACCGTAGGCTAACAGCAGACGGTGTACCGTTGTTTTCAGGGTGCTATTCCGGTACCTTTTGGCTAACCGTAGGCTAGGCTAACAGCAGACGGTGTACCGTTGTTTTCAGGGTGCTATTCTGGTACCTTTTGGCTAACCGTAGGCTAGGCACAGTTGTTTTCAGGGTGCTATTCTGGTACCTTTTGGCTAACCGTAGTCTAGGCTAACAGCAGACAGTGAAAGAGAAGTCTGATGTTTGCCATCATTATTCTGTAGAACTGATTCTGTTTCCAAACTGTGGGTTTTGCATTGATCTGTGTCTGGTCTTGTTCTCCATTGGTGCCTGTTTTATAATGGCTATTTGAAGTTTGGAAAATAGTGTTGTCAGGGCTCAGCGGAGGGATAAATGCACTATGATAGTAAAATGCCTTTTCATGTAAAACACAACCCATAGCCAGGCCTGGAGGAAGGAGGTACACAACCCATAGCCAGGTGGCAGGAGGTACACAACCCATAGCCAGGCATGGAGGAAGGAGGTAGACAACCCAAAGCCAGGTGGCAGGAGGTACACAACCCATAGCCAGGTGGTACACAACCCATAGCCAGGCCTGGAGGAAGGAGGTACACAACCCATAGCCAGGCCTGGAGGAAGGAGGTACACAACCCATAGCCAGGTGGCAGGAGTAACACAACCCATAGCCAGGCCTGGTGACAGGAGGTACACAACCCATAGCCAGGAGGTACACAACCCATAGCCAGGCCGTGCTGAAATGTCTCCCAGTACAGCTTCCAGAGTGCTGAAAAGCCGTCTCTTCCCTCTCATTATCCTCTTCTTGCTTGCCCATTGTTTCCACCACATATTCTTTCAGATTACTACTCACTACTCTTTGCCGTTTGCTTGGAGAGGGGGTGTCCGTGTGCTTGTATTTCTCCCGTAACTCATCAAACTCACTGTCAGCTCACAGTTTTTCCACGCAATTGTGGGCACTCGGATACCTCCAATGTCACCAGGCTGCAAGATGGTTTCGCAGTTGCCTTTGCTGCTGGGCTCAGTGGCTTTGGCCTCGATGATAGCGTCGGCTCAGCGGCATTGGCCTCGATGATAGCGTCGGCTCAGCGGCATTGGCCTCTGATAGCGTCGGCTCAGCGGCATTGGCCTCGATGATAGCGTCGGCTCAGCGTCCTAGGCCTCGAAGATGGCGTCGGCTCAGCAGCCTTGGCCTCGATGATAGCGTCGGCTCAGCGGCATTGGCCTCGATGATAGCGTCGGCTCAGCGGCATTGGCCTCGATGATAGCGTCGGCCCAGCGTCCTAGGCCTCGATGATGGCGTCGGCTCAGCGGCATTGGCCTCGATGATAGCGTCGGCTCAGCGTCCTAGGCCTCGATGATGGCGTCGGCTCAGCGGCATTGGCCTCGATGATAGCGTAGGCTCAGCGGCATTGGCCTCGATGATAGCGTCGGCTCAGCGTCCTAGGCCTCGATGATGGCATCGGCTCAGCGGCATTGGCCTCGATGATAGCGTCGGCTCAGCGTCCTAGGCCTCGATGATGGCGTCGGCTCAGCGGCATTGGCCTCGATGATAGCGTAGGCTCAGTGTCCTAGGCCTCGATGATGGCGTTGGCTCAGCGGCATTGGCCTCGATGATAGCGTCGGCTCAGCGTCCTAGGCCTCGAAGATAGCGTAGACTCAGCGGCATTGGCCTCGATGATAGCGTCGGGTCAGCGTCCTAGGCCTCGATGATAGCGTAGGCTCAGCGGCATTGGCCTCGATGATAGCGTTGGGTCAGCGTCCTAGGCCTCGATGATGGCATCGGCTCAGCGGCATTGGCCTCGATGATAGCGTCGGCTCAGCGTCCTAGGCCTCGATGATAGCGTAGGCTCAGCGGCATTGGCCTCGATGATAGCGTTGGGTCAGCGTCCTAGGCCTCGATGATGGCATCGGCTCAGCGGCATTGGCCTCGATGATAGCGTCGGCTCAGCGTCCTAGGCCTCGAAGATAACGTAGGCTCAGCGGCATTGGCCTCGATGATAGCGTCGGGTCAGCGTCCTAGGCCTCGATGATAGCGTAGGCTCAGCGGCATTGGCCTCGATGATAGCGTCGGGTCAGCGTCCTAGGCCTCGATGATAGCGGCATTGGCCTCTGTGGCAGGCTTCTCCCCCTCCTCCCTGCGTTGATCCGATGCTGTCGTTGTGTTTTGGCGAAACCACTTACTAATATCCATCATGGTATCAGCTACCTACTTAACTGTTACCATTTAGCTGCTCTGTGAAATGTAAACCACTTACTAATATCCATCATGGTATCAGCTACCTACTTAACTGTTACCATTTAGCTGCTCTGTGAAACGTATTTTTTCCCATGGTACGTAACTTTGAAAGTAAAGCCCTTCTACTGTGGAGACCAATCAAAATACACATTTTTCAACTGGTAAAATGTGTATGACGTACGTATAGGGAGTTGCATGAACGAAGCATACACAACAAATTGGTTGGGCATGACGGGGGGGGGGGGGGGGGGGGGCAGAATAAGGATACAAACTAAAGGGGCATGATATTCCAACTAAAGGGGTAGAATATTCCAACTAAAGGGGTAGAATATTCCAACTAAAGAACAAGAATATTCCAACTAAAGGGGTAGAATATTCCAACTAAAGGGGTAGAATATTCCAACTAAAGGGACAGAATATTCCAACTAAAGGGGTAGAATATTCCAACTAAAGGGGCAGAATATTCCAACTAAAGGGACAGAATATTCCAACTAAAGGGACAGAATATTCCAACTAAAGGGGCAGAATATTCCAACTAAAGGGGTAGAATATTCCAACTAAAGGGACAGAATATTCCAACTAAAGGGGCAGAATATTCCAACTAAAGGGACAGAATATTCCAACTAAAGGGGTAGAATATTCCAACTAAAGGGGCATGATATTCCAACTAAAGGGGTAGAATATTCCAACTAAAGGGGTAGAATATTCCAACTAAAGGGGCAGAATATTCCAACTAAAGGGGCAGAATATTCCAACTAAAGGGGTAGAATATTCCAACTAAAGGGGCAGAATATTCCAACTAAAGGGGTAGAATATTCCAACTAAAGGGACAGAATATTCAAAATAAAGGGGCAGAATATTCCAACTAAAGGGACAGAATATTCCAACTAAAGGGGTAGAATATTCCAACTAAAGGGACAGAATATTCCAACTAAAGGGGTAGAATATTCCAACTAAAGGGACAGAATATTCCAACTAAAGGGGTAGAATATTCCAACTAAAGGGGCAGAATATTCCAACTAAAGGGACAGAATATTCCAACTAAAGGGACAGAATATTCCAACTAAAGGGGCAGAATATTCCAACTAAAGGGGTAGAATATTCCAACTAAAGGGACAGAATATTCCAACTAAAGGGGCAGAATATTCCAACTAAAGGGACAGAATATTCCAACTAAAGGGGTAGAATATTCCAACTAAAGGGGCATGATATTCCAACTAAAGGGGTAGAATATTCCAACTAAAGGGGCAGAATATTCCAACTAAAGGGGTAGAATATTCCAACTCAAGGTACAGAATATTCCAACTAAAGGGACAGAATATTCCAACGAAAGGGGCAGAATATTCCAACTAAAGGGGCAGAATATTCCAACTAAAGGGGCAGAATATTCCAACTAAAGGGGCAGAATATTCCAACTAAAGGGGTAGAATATTCCAACTAAAGGGGTAGAATATTCCAACTAAAGGGGCAGAATATTCCAACTAAAGGGGCAGAATATTCCAACTAAAGGGGCAGAATATTCCAACTAAAGGGACAGAATATTCCAACTAAAGGGGTAGAATATTCCAACTAAAGTGGCAGAATATTCCAACTAAAGGGGCAGAATATTCCAACTAAAGGGGTAGAATATTCCAACTAAAGGGACAGAATATTCCAACTAAAGGGGCAGAATATTCCAACTAAAGGGACAGAATATTCCAACTAAAGGGGTAGAATATTCCAACTAAAGGGGCATGATATTCCAACTAAAGGGGTAGAATATTCCAACTAAAGGGGCAGAATATTCCAACTAAAGGGGTAGAATATTCCAACTCAAGGTACAGAATATTCCAACTAAAGGGACAGAATATTCCAACGAAAGGGGCAGAATATTCCAACTAAAGGGGCAGAATATTCCAACTAAAGGGGCAGAATATTCCAACTAAAGGGGCAGAATATTCCAACTAAAGGGGTAGAATATTCCAACTAAAGGGGTAGAATATTCCAACTAAAGGGGCAGAATATTCCAACTAAAGGGGCAGAATATTCCAACTAAAGGGGCAGAATATTCCAACTAAAGGGACAGAATATTCCAACTAAAGGGGTAGAATATTCCAACTAAAGTGGCAGAATATTCCAACTAAAGGGACAGAATATTCCAACTAAAGGGGCAGAATATTCCAACTAAAGGGGCAGAATATTCCAACTAAAGGGACAGAATATTCCAACTAAAGGGGTAGAATATTCCAACTAAAGTGGCAGAATATTCCAACTAAAGGGACAGAATATTCCAACTAAAGGGGTAGAATATTCCAACTAAAGGGGTAGAATATTCCAACTAAAGTGGCAGAATATTCCAACTAAAGGGACAGAATATTCCAACTAAAGGGACAGAATATTCCAACTAAAGGGACAGAATATTCCAACTAAAGGGACAGAATATTCCAACTAAAGGGGTAGAATATTCCAACTAAAGGTACAGAATATTCCAACTAAAGGGGTAGAATATTCCAACTAAAGGGGTAGAATATTCCAACTAAAGGGGTAGAATATTCCAACTAAAGGGGCAGAATATTACAACTAAAGGGACAGAATATTCCAACTAAAGGGACAGAATATTCCAACTAAAGGGACAGAATATTCCAACTAAAGGGACAGAATATTCCAACTAAAGGGACAGAATATTCCAACTAAAGGGGTAGAATATTCCAACTAAAGGTACAGAATATTCCAACTAAAGGGGTAGAATATTCCAACTAAAGGGGTAGAATATTCCAACTAAAGGGGTAGAATATTCCAACTAAAGGGGCAGAATATTCCAACTAAAGGGGCAGAATATTCCAACTAAAGGGCAGAATATTCCAACTAAAGGGGCAGAATATTCCAACTAAAGGGGCAGAATATTCCAACTAAAGGGCAGAATATTCCAACTAAAGGGGCAGAATATTCCAACTAAAGGGGCAGAATATTGCAACTAAACTAGCAGCAGGAGGTCAACTACCTCTTTAGCAGCAGGAGGTCAACAACAGCAGCAGGAGGTCATCGCACCATAGGCTACAGAAACGCTATATTCTGACGTTTGGTGTTTTATTCAATTAAGGGTTTCAAATGTCATGGTACAGGTAACTGTCAAAGTAAAGGAAACATAAGGTGTCTTAATATGGCTTTGGGCCACCATGAGCCAGAACAGCTTCAATGCATCTTGGCATAGATTCTGGAAGTGTTTCCATTATTTCGTCAGTTATATCCTTGTCTGTTACAATGTAACATCATGGACAATTTAATTTAGACGAAGCGTTTTCATTGTTAAAATTGACCCAACAAAAGTTCTCAAATAATGAATATTGTCTCACAAGTGTTTCTCTGCTAACGTCCGTTCCGATATTCAATTAAATATGCCCATCCCTACTCTTTCAGTCTCTCTCTCTTTCTCTCTTTCAGTCTCTCTCTCTTTGTCTCTCTCTCTGCCTCTCTCTCTTTCAGTCTGTCTCTGTCTCTCTCTTTCAGTCTCTCTCTGTCTCTCTCTTTCAGTCTCTCTCTGTTTCTCTCTCTCTTTCAGTCTCTCTCTCTGTCTCTCTCTCTTTCAGTCTGTCTCTGTCTCTCTCTCTTTCAGTCTGTCTCTGTCTCTCTTTCAGTCTCTCTCTGTCTCTCTCTTTCAGTCTCTCTTTCAGTCTCTCTCTGTCTCTCTCTTTCAGTCTCTCTCTGTCTCTTTCAGTCTCTCTCTCTGTCTCTCTCTCTTTCAGTTTCTCTCTCTGTCTCTCTCTCTTTCAGTTTCTCTCTCTGTCTCTCTCTCTTTCAGTCTCTCTCTCTGTCTCTCTCTCTTTCAGTCTCTCTCTGTCTCTCTCTCTTTCAGTCTCTCTCTCTGTCTCTCTCTCTTTCAGTCTCTCTCTGTCTCTCTCTTTCAGTCTCTCTCTGTCTCTCTCTTTCAGTCTCTCACTGTCTCTCTCTTTCAGTCTCTCTCTTTCAGTCTCTCTCTCTCTGCCTCTCTCTCTTTCAGTCTGTCTCTGTCTCTCTCTCTCTCTTTCAGTCTCTCTCTCTTTCAGTCTCTCTCTCTGTCTCTCTTTCAGTCTGTCTCTGTCTCTCTCTCTTTCAGTCTCTCGCTGTCTCTCTGTCTCTCTCTCTTTCAGTTTCTCTCTGCCTCTCTCTTTCAGTCTGTCTCTGTCTCTCTCTCTGTCTCTCTGTCTCTCTCTCTGTCTCTCTGTCTCTCTCTCTTTCAGTCTGTCTCTCTCTCTTTCAGTCTCTCTCTCTTTCAGTCTGTCTATCTCTCTTTCAGTCTCTCTCTCTGTCTCTCTCTCTTTCAGTCTCTCTCTCTCTCTCTTTCAGTCTCTCTCTTTGCCTCTTTCAGTCTCTCTCTCTGCCTCTCTCTCTCTGTCCGTCTCTGTCTCTCTCTCTCTGTCTCTCTCTTTCAGTCTCTCTCTGCCTCTCTCTCTTTCAGTCTGTCTCTCTCTCTCTTTCAGTCACTCTCTCATGCTCTCACACTCACTCTCTCCCACTTGGTGTGTCTCTCACACACACACACACACACACACACACACACACACACACACACACACACACACACACACACACACACACACACAGTCAGTAGAGATGACATGTAAGTCTTGTGTATGTGTGTTCCAGTGACAGGGAGACCGTGCTCAGGGAACAGTCGTGTCACCCCTGATTTAGCCAAGTGGGATGAGGACTGCAACACCTGCCAGTGCTTTAATGGGAAGGTTGTCTGTACTCGAGTACGTATCTAAACTCTTACCTTTACCTTGTTAACAAACTATAAACTCTTACCTTTACCTAAAGTTGAAGTTTACATACACTCAGGTTGGAGTCATTAAAATGTGTTTTTCAACCACTCCACAAATGTCTTGTTAACAAACTATAGTTTTGGCAATTCGATTAGGGCATCTATTTCGTGCATGACACAAGTAATTTTTCCAACAATTGTGTACAGACAGATTATTTCACTTATGATTCACTCTATCACAATTCCAATGGGTAAGAAGTTTACATACACTAAGTTGACTGTGCCTTTAAACAGCTTGGAAAATTCCAGAAAATTATGTCATGGCTTTAGAAGCTTCTGATAGGCTAATTGACATAACTTGAGTCAATTGGAGGTGTACCTGTGGATGTATTTCAAGGCCTACCTTCAAAATCAGTGGCTCTTTGCTTGACATCATGGGAAAATCAAAAGAAATCAGCCAAGACCTCAAAATAAAATTGTAGACCTCCACAAGTCTGGTTCATACTTGGGAGCAATTTCCAAATGCCTGAAGGTACCATGTTCATCTGTACAAACAATAGTACGCAAGTATAAACACCATGAGACCACGCAGCTGTCATACCGCTCAGGAAAGAGACGCGTTCTGTCTTCTAGAGATGAACGTACTTTGGTGTGAAAAGTGCAAATCAATCCCAGAACAACAACAAAGGACCTTGTGAAGATGCTGGAGGAAACAGGTACAAAAGTATCTATATCCACAGTAAAACAAGTCCTATATCGACATAACCTGAAAGGCCACTCAGCAAGGAAGAAGTCCTTGCTCCAAAACCGCCATAAAAAAGCCAGACTACGGTTTGCAACTGCACATGGGGACAAAGATCGTACTTTTTGGAGAAATGTCCTCTGGTCTGATGAAACAAAATCAGAACTGTTTGGCCATAATGACCATCGTTATAGTTGGAGGAAAAAGGGGGCGGCGGGGAGGGTTGCAAGCCGAAGAACACCATCCCAACCGTGAAGAACGGGGGTGGCAGCATCATGTTGTGGGGGTGCTTTGCTGCAGGAGGGACTGGTGCACTTCACAAAATAGATGGCATCATGAGGGAGGAAAATGATGTGGATATATTAAAGCAACATCTCAAGACATCAGTCAGGAAGTTAAAGCTTGGTCACAAATGGGTCTTCCAAATGGACAATGACCCCAAGCATATTTCCAAAGTTGTGGCAAAATGGCTTAAGGACAACAATGTCAAGGTATTGGAGTGGCCATCACAAAGCCCTAACCTCAATCCTATAGCAAATGTGTGGGCAGACCTGAAAAAGTGTGTGTGAGCAAGAAGGCCTACAAACCTGACTCAGTTACACCAGCTCTGTCAGGAGGAATGAGCCAAAATTCACCCAACTTATTGTGGGGAACTTACCCGAAACGTTTGACCCAAGTTAAACAATTTAAGGCAATGCTACCCAATACTAATTGAGTGTATGTAAATTTCTGACCCACTGGGAATGTGATGAAAGAAATAAAAGCTGAAATAAATCATGCTCTCTACTATTCTTCTGACATTTCACATTCTTAATATAAGGTGGTGATCCTAACTGACCTAAAACAGGGATTTCTTATTAGGATTAAATGTCAGGAATTGTGAAAAACTCAGGTTAAATGTATTTGCCTAAGGTGTTATGTAAACTTCCGACTTCAACTGTAGATGTATCTTAGAGGGCTGCAAAACTCTGCTACCTTTCCCCAAAAAATTCCAGGTTTTCCAGAAGTCCTCATTAGAGTTCCCAGTTGGAGGATTCCTGGATTCAGGGGGGAATTATCAGGGAGGGAGCTGGCATTTGGATTCCTGGATTCAGGGAGGGAGCTGGGATTGGGATTCCTGGATTCAGGAGGAATTATCAGGGAGGGAGCTGGGATTGGGATTCCTGGATTCAGGGGGGAATTATCAGGGAGGGAGCTGGGATTGGGATTCCTGGATTCAGGAGGAATTATCAGGGAGGGAGCTGGGATTGGGAATCCTGGATTCAGGGGGGAATTATCAGGGAGGGAGCTGGGATTGGGATTCCTGGATTCAGGGGGAATTATCAGGGAGGGAGCTGGGATTGGGATTCCTGGATTCAGAGGGGAATTATCAGGGAGGGACCTGGGATTGGGAATCCTAGAAAACCTGGCAATGTTGGGAAAGTCACTGTAATTTTTTAACCCTGGTGTCTTGAATGTGTCTTTCCTGTATCTCACATTTAGATATTTTGGTTTTACAGACGTGATGTATTGATTGATTCTTTAATTGATTGATTTCAGATGTGGTGTGGTCTTAGGTCCTGCCGAGTCAGCGGGGGGGTTAAAGGCCACGGTAGCAGAGGAGGTGGGGTCGGGTGTCTGTCTGGTCAGAGCTGTGTACCAATCAGGGAGGAGCAGTGTTTCATCCGACCGTGTCTGGGTCAGGGGGAGTGCCACCCCTCCTCTCCACCGCCCAACAAATGCCACCCCAGCTCCGGTTACCACGACAACAGCTGTGCTAACGTAACACTTACGTTCACCAAAGAGACCATGCCCAGGGTGAGTCAGAGTAGAGAGATTAATTTCCCTCTTTTCTTCCCTGCTACCCTTCTACTCAGCAGCTCAGACAATCTCTTGCCTAGGAAGCCAGAGATTGGGTTAAGGGCTATTGGGTCACTTTCCCTTTCCTCCTCCACCTTTCTGCTCTCAGCCCAGCCGTTCGGCTCTCAGCCCAGCCGTTCGGCTCTCAGTTTAGCCGTTAGGTCCCCCTCTCTCCTCATTCTCTGGTCCCCCTCTCTCCTCATTCTCTGGTCCCCCTCTCTCCTCATCCTCTGGTCCCCCTCTCTCCTCATCCTCTGGTCCCCCTCTCTCCCTCTCCTCTGGTCCCCTTCTCTCTTCATCCTCTGGTCCCCCTCTCTCCTCATCCTCTGGTCCCCCTCGCTCCTCATCCGCTGGTCCCCCTCTCTCCTCATCCTCTCTGGTCCCCCTCTCTCCCCCTCCTCTCCAGGGTCTGAATCTTGTTTCTCATGGTCTGAGTCCTTTAGGTGCCTTTTGGCAAACTCCAAACAGGCTGTCATGTGCCTTTTACTGAGGAGTGGCTTCCGTCTGGCCACTCTACCATAAAGGCCTGATTGATGGAGTGCTGCAGAGATGGTTGTCCTTCTGGAAGGTTCTCCCATCTCCACAGAGGAACTTTAGAGCTCCGTCAGTGACAATCGGGTTCTTGGTCACCTCCCTGACCAAGGCCCTTCTCCCCTGATTGGTCAGTTTGGCTGGGAGGCCAGCTCTAGGAAGAGACTTGGTGGTTCCAAACTTCTTCCATTTAAGAATGATGGAGTTCACTGTGTTCTTGGGGACCTTTAATGCTGCAGAAATGTTTTGGTACCCTTCCCCAGATCTGTGCCTCGACACAATCCTGCCTCTGAGCTCTACGGACATTTCCTTCAACCTCATGGCTTGGTTTTTGCTCTGACATGCACTGTCAACTTTTGGACCTTATATAGACAGTTGTGAGCCTTACCAAATCATGTCCATGAATTTAACACAGGTTGACTCCAATCCAAAGTTAAATAAATATTAATATTGGTGATATTTACAATGTGGTTTGAATAGTTCTTCACTGGTTGACCTTTTCTTGTGGCAACAGGTCACAAATCTTGCTGCTGTGATGGCACACTGTGTTTTTTCTCCCTGTAGATATGGGAGATTATCAAGATTGGATTTGTTTTCGTATTCTTTGTGTATCTGTGTAATCTGAGGGAAATATGTGTCTCTAATATGGTCATACATTAGGCAGGAGGTTAGGAAGTGCAGCTCAGTTTCCACCTCATTTTGTGGACAGTGTGCACATAGCCTGTCTTCTCTTGAGAGCCATGTCTGCCTATGACGGCCTTTCTCAATAGCAAGGTTATGCTCACTGAGTCTGTACATAGTCAAAGCTTTCCTTACGTTTGGGTCAGTCACAGTGGTCAGGTATTCTGCCACTGTGTACTCTCTGTTTAGGGCCACTAACAGTGGTCAGGTATTCTGCCACTGTGGACTCTCTGTTTAGGGCCAAATAGCATTCTAGTTTGCTCAGTTTTTTTGTTGATTCTTTCCAACGTTTCAAGTAATTATCTTTTTGTTTTCTCATGATTTGGTTGGGTCTAATTGTGCTGCTGTCCTGGGGCTCTGTAGGGTGTGTTTGTGTTTGTGAACAGAGCCCCAGAACCAGCTTGCTTAAGGGACTCTTCTCCAGGTCTTTTCTCTGTAGGTTATGGCTCAGTGGTGGAATGTGTGAGCATCGTTTCCTTTTAGGTGGTTGTAGAATTTAATATATTTTTTTGTGGATTTTGTTAATTAGCGGGTATCGGCCTAATTCTGCTCTTTATGCATTATTTGGTGTTTTACATTGTACAAAGAGGATCTTTTTTCAGAATTCTGCTTGCAGAATCTTAATTTGGTGTTTGTCCAATTTGTGAATTCTTGGTTGGTGAGCGGACCTCACAACCATAAAGGGCAATGGGTTCTATTACTGATTCAAGTATTTGAGTTCTGATGTTTTAGCAGAGTGCTGATGTTAGTCTCACTCCGTCTCCCTCCCTCTCTCTCTAACCCTCTCTGTCTCTCTGTTTCTATAACCCTCTCTCTCTCTCTAACCTCTCTGTTTCCCTCTCGCTCTCTGTTTCTCTCTCGCTCTCTCTGTTTCTCGTTCTCTCTCTCACTCTCTCTGTTTCTCTAACCCTCTGTCTCTCTCTAACCCTCTCTGTCTCTCTGTTTCTATAACCCTCTCTGTCTCTCTCTAACCTCTCTGTTTCCCTCTCTCTCTCTGTTTCTCTCTCGCTCTCTCTGTTTCTCGTTCTCTCTCTCACTCTCTCTGTTTCTCTAACCCTCTCTGTCTCTCTCTAACCCTCTCTGTCTCTCTGTTTCTATAACCCTCTCTCTCTCTCTCTCTCTCTCTCTCTAACCTCTCTGTTTCCCTCTCTCTCTCTGTTTCTCTCTCGCTCTCTCTGTTTCTCGTTCTCTCTCTCACTCTCTCTTTTTCTCTAACTCTCTCTGTCTCACTCTCTCTCTCCCTCTCTCGCTGTCTCTCTATCCAGGGTCTGAGTATTGAGGCAGTGTGTAAGCAGCTGAGACAACTGTACGTGGTCAAGAATGTGTCCTCTGAGTATTCTGTTTCCATAACCTGTGACCCTTCAACCTCCGCCAGCAACGAGATCCATCTCAGCATCGTAAGTCACGTCCTGTCACGTGTGTGTACGTTTGTCAGGAGTTTGGATTCAAGTGGACTGTAAGGAAAATGGAAAATAATGTATGCAAAGCTGGCATGCTTAACCCTCCCTTATCCTCAATACATCTAGTCTACAGTACTGAGCTCCTGACTCTAAAACCCAGTCTATACTCCCTGTATATTCTCTCTGAGGCATGGGCAAGGTGGTGTGTTTTTCATGTGTCACATGCGTAATAGTGTATATATATGTATGTATAATAGGGTAATAGTTACACATTAGCTGTTTTGGTGAACTTACTTTTGGTCAGGAGTGGTGCTCTGTTGTTTATTTTTATTTCACCTTTATTTAACCAGGTAGACCAGATCACCTTTATTTAACCAGGTAGACCAGATCACCTTTATTTAACCAGGTAGGCCAGATCACCTTTATTTAACCAGGTAGGCCAGATCACCTTTATTTAACCAGGTAGACCAGATCACCTTTATTTAACCAGGTAGGCCAGATCACCTTTATTTAACCAGGTAGGTCAGATCACCTTTATTTAACCAGGTAGGCCAGATCACCTTTATTTAACCAGGTAGGCCAGATCACCTTTATTTAACCAGGTAGGCCAGATCACCTTTATTTAACCAGGTAGACCAGATCACCTTTATTTAACCAGGTAGGCCAGATCACCTTTATTTAACCAGGTAGGCCAGATCACCTTTATTTAACCAGGTAGGCCAGATCACCTTTATTTAACCAGGTAGGCCAGATCACCTTTATTTAACCAGGTAGGCCAGATCACCTTTATTTAACCAGGTAGGCCAGATCACCTTTATTTAACCAGGTAGACCAGATCACCTTTATTTAACCAGGTAGACCAGATCACCTTTATTTAACCAGGTAGGCCAGATCACCTTTATTTAACCAGGTAGACCAGTTCACCTTTATTTAACCAGGTAGAGAGTCGGTCCGAGAATTGAACCCTGTGGCACCCCCATAGACTGCCAGAGGTCTGGACAACAGGCCCTCCGATCTGACACACTGAACTCTATCAGAGAAGTAGTTGGTGATTGACAGAGTCGAAAGCCTTGGCCAGGTCGATGAATACAGCTGCACAGTAATGTCTCTTATCGATGGCGGTTATGATATTGTTTAGGACCTTGAGCGTGGCCAAATTGCAACCATGACCAGCTCTGAAACCAGATTGCATAGCAGAGAAGGTACGGTGGGATTCGAAATGGTCGGTGATCTGTTTGGCTTTCGAAGACCTTGGAAAGGCAGGGTAGAATAGATATAGGTCTGTAGCAGTATGGGTATAGAGTGTCTCCCCCTTTGAAGAGGGGGATGACCGTGGCAGCTTTCCAATCTTTAGGAATCTCAGACGATACAAAAGAGAGGTTGAACAGACTGGTAATAGGGGTTGCAACAATGGCAGCGGATAATTTTAGGAAGAGAGGGTCCAGTTTGTCTAGCCACGCTGATTTATACGGGTCCAGATTCTGCAGCTCTTTCAGGACATCAGCTGTTTGGGTTTTGGTGAAGGAGAAGGGGGGGGTTGGGCTTGGGCAAGTTGCTGCAGGGTGTGCTGAGATGTTGGCCGAGGTAGGAGTAGCCAGGTGGAAAGTGTTTCCAGCCGTAGAGAAATGTCTATTGAAATTCTCGATTATCGTAGATTTATCGCTGGTGATAGTGTTTCCTAGCCTCAGTGCAGTGGGCAGCTGGGAGGAGGTTCTCTTGGACTTTTCAGTGTCCCAGAACTTTTTGGAATTTGTGCTGCAGGATGAACATTTCTGTTTGAAAAAGCTAGCCTTAGCTTTCCTAACTGACTGAGTATATTGAAAAGTTCCCTGAAAAGTTGCATATCGCGTGGGTTATTCAAAGCTAGTGCAGAACATCACAGGATGTTTTTGTGCTGATCTAGGGCAGTCATGTGTAGCTCTGTCCAGCTCTGTGGAGCTCTGTTCAGCTCTGTGGAGCTATGTTCAGCTATGTGGAGTGATGTGGAGCTCTGTTCAGCTCTGTGGAGTAATGTGGAGTGATGTGGAGCTCTGTTCAACTATGTGGAGCTCTGTTCAGCTGTGTGGAGCTCTGTGGAGTGATGTGGAGTGATGTGGACCTCTGTTCAGCTGTGTGGAGCTCTGTGGAGTGATGTGGAGCTCTGTTCAGCTGTGTGGAGCTCTGTTCAGCTGTGTGGAGCTCTGTTCAGCTGTGTGGAGTGATGTGGAGCTCTGTTCAGCTATGTGGAGCTCTGTTCAGCTATGTGGAGCTCTGTTCAGCTATGTGGAGCTCTGTTCAGCTGTGTGGAGCTCTGTTCAGCTATGTGGAGCTCTGTTCAGCTATATGGAGCTCTGTTCAGCTGTGTGGAGCTCTGTTCAGCTATGTGGAGCTCTGTTCAGCTGTGTGGAGCTCTGTACTGCTGTGTGGAGCTCTGTTCTGCTGTGTGGAGCTCTGTTCAGCTGTGTGGAGCTCTGTTCAGCTATATTGAGCTACATGATGTTGTGGAGTATTGTGTTCAAAGCTGAAAAGATAAACAACTATAACACTAAACTAGTTCTATATCTGATGAAGATGTTGTGTATCAAGACTTCTCCAACTCGGGTTACAAATGCTGCCAACTTTCCCCAAGTTCTATCGTCCCTCCCCTAGAATTCCTGTCTGAAAAATGTTGTAATGATTCCAGAATTCCTTCAACCTGGATTTCTGAGAAACCAAGGAATTTTGTTTCAGAAATTGCTCTGTTAGACTGCAGCCAAGGACGGAAAAAGCATCAAAACTACTCTAGTAATCTGACGAAGGCATTATGTATCAAGACGTTTTCAACATACAATACCTAACCCCTCTTGTGTTTTCTCAGCTCCATCTCTCCCAACAACTGTGCTCGGTTTTTCATAGGGGTTGGGATAAACCTAGTCACATGTAGCCATCCTTCCAATTGTCATCACGTTGACTCGACATGAGGACTAACGAGGCTTTGATGAAGCAGAAGACACATTTTGTTACATATTTGATTCTTCTTTCCAGGAACAGCGGCTAGACAGATCACCTACTGTATAAAGGAGATGAGATACACAACACTTACACCTCTCTCTCTCTCTCTCCTCTCTCTCGCTCTCTTCGCTCTTCTCTCTCTCTTCGCTCTCGCTCTCTTCTCTCTCTCTTCGCTCTTCTCTCTCTCTTCGCTCTTCTCTCTCTCTTCGCTCTTCTCTCTCCTCTCTCTCTCTCTCTCTCTCTCCTCGCTCTCCTCTCTCTCTCCTCGCTCTCTCTCCTCTCTCTTCTCTCTCTCTCCTCACTCTCGCTTTCTTCTCTCTCTCGCTCTCTTCGCTCTTCTCTCTCTCTCTTCGCTCTCGCTCTCTTCTCTCTCTCTCTTCTCTCTTCTCTCTCCTCGCTCTCTTCTCTCTCTCTCCTCACTCTCGCTTTCTTCTCTCTCTCGCTCTCTTCGCTCTTCTCTCTCTCTCTTTGCTCTCGCTCTCTTCTCTCTCTCTCTTTGCTCTCGCTCTCTTCTCTCTCTCTCTTCGCTCTCGCTCTCTTCTCTCTCTCTCCTCGCTCTCTCTCTCTTCGCTCTTCTCTCTCCTCTCTCTCTCTTCTCTCTCTTCGCTCTTCTCTCTTCTCTCTCTCTCTCTCCTCGCTCTCTCTCTCCTCTCTCTCTCTCCTCGCTCTCTCTCTCCTCTCTCTCTCTCCTCACTCTGTCTCCTACTCTCCCTCTCTCTCTCTCTCTCCTCGCTCTCTCCTCTCTCTCTCTCTCTCTCTCTCCTCGCTCCTCTCTCTCTCTCTCTTCAGTACACAGTGGACCAGTGGATGGACAGATCACCTATAAAGGAGATAACAGAGAGGATAATCGATCTGGTGTCTAAACGCCATGGCAACAACAGCATCATCACAGCCATTGCCAAGGTCAGAGTGCAGCGGACGCCGAGCACTAGCCACACCGGTATGAACCCCCTGCAACACATATGCTCACTCGCCCGCCCTCCCACACACACACACAGCCAAACCGGTACACACCACACACACACACACACACACAGCGAAACAGGTACACACCATGCACACACACAGCCAAACCGGTACACACCACACACACACACACAGCCAAACCGGTACACACCACACACACACAGCCAAACCGGTACACACCACACACACACACACACACACAGCCAAACCGGTACACACCACACACACACAGCCAAACCGGTACACACCACACACACACACACACACAGCCAAACCGGTACACACCACACACACACACACACACACACACACACACACACACACACAGCCAAACCGGTACACACCACACACACACACAGCCAAACCAGTACACACCACACACACACAGTCTCTGTGTTTTCTCTCTCAATGTTTTCATACTCTCTGTTTTTTCTCTATCAATTTCAATATATTGACAGGGGAAACATATGTTAACTTTGCCGCGAAGCGAAGTGAAGTAGATAATAAACAAAAGTGAAATAAACAGAAATGAATAGTAAACATTACACATACAGAAGTTTCAAAAATAATAAAGACATTACAAATGTCATATGTCTATATTCAGTGTTGTAATGATGTGCAAATAGTTAAAGTACACAAGGGAAAATAAATAAGCATGAATGGTGTTTGTTCTTCACTGGTTGACCTTTTCTTGTGTCAACAGGTCACAAATCTTGCTGCTGTGATGGCACACAGTAGATATGGGAGATTGTTTTTGAATTCTCTGTGGATCTGTGTAATCTGAGGGAAATATGTGTCTCTAATATGGTCATACATTGGGCAGGAGGTTAGGAAGTGCATCTCAGTTTCCACCTCATTTTGTGGGCAGTGAGCACATAGCCTGTCTTCTCTTGAGAGTCATGTCTAATTGTATTGCTGTCCTGGGGCTCTGTGGGTGTATTTGGGAACATAGTCCCAGGACCAGCTTGCTTAGGGGACTCTTCTCCAGGTTCATTTCTCTGTAGGTAATGTTTATTTTATTTAACCAGGAAAAGCCCATTGAGACCCAGAGTCTCTCTTTTTCAAGGGAGACCTGACCAAGAAGGCAGCAACAATCAATACAATACAGAATTAAACGATACAACAATCAATACATCATGATCCAGACAAAAAAAAGCATTTTACAATCCTCTGTAACAGTCTCCCATCAATATCTTAAATTCATTCAGGGTCACTAACATATCTAGATGAAGCAGGAATTGTAGACTATTCCATTCAGTAGCACTAACACATCTAGATGAAGCAGGGATTCTAGACTATTCCATTCAGTAGCACTAACACATCTAGATGAAGCAGGGATTCTAGACTATTCCATTCAGTAGCACTAACACATCTAGATGAAGCATGGATTGTAGACTATTCCATTCAGTAGCACTAACAACATCTAGATGAAGCAGGGATTCTAGACTATTCCTTTCAGTAGCACTAACACATCTAGATGAAGCAGGGATTCTAGACTATTCCATTCAGTAGCACTAACACATCTAGATGAAGCAGGGATTCTAGACTATTCCATTCAGTAACACTAACATATCTAGATGAAGCAGGGATTCTAGACTATTCCATGAGTCTGGTGCACAAGGCGGGAAGGCAGTCTTGCTTAATACTGTGAATGTCCTGGGGACTTTAAGTAGCAACCACCTAGCAGACCGGGTATGGTAACATAGCAACCACCTAGCAGACCGGGTATGGTAACATAGCAACCACCTAGCAGACCGGGTATGGTAACATAGCAACCACCTAGCAGACCGGGTATGGTAACATAGCAACCACCTAGCAGACTGGGTATGGTAACATAGCAACCACCTAGCAGACCGGGTATGGTAACATATCAACCACCTAGCAGACCGGGTATGGTAACATAGCAACCACCTAGCAGACCGGGTATGGTAACATAGCAACCACCTAGCAGACTGGGTATGGTAACATAGCAACCACCTAGCAGACCGGGTATGGTAACATAGCAACCACCTAGCAGACTGGGTATGGTAACATAGCAACCACCTAGCAGACCGGGTATGGTAACATAGCAACCACCTAGCAGACTGGGTATGGTAACATAGCAACCACCTAGCAGAACGGGTATGGTAACATAGCAACCACCTAGCAGACCGGGTATGGTAACATAGCAACCACCTAGCAGACCGGGTATGGTAACATAGCAACCACCTAGCAGACTGGGTATGGTAACATAGCAACCACCTAGCAGACCGGGTATGGTAACATAGCAACCACCTAGCAGAACGGGTATGGTAACATAGCAACCACCTAGCAGTCTGGGTATTTTATTTATTTATTTATTATTTCACCTTTATTTAACCAGGTGGCTAGTTGAGAACAAGTTCTCATTTACAACTGCGACCTGGCCAAGATAAAGCATAGCAGTGTGAACAGACAACACAGAGTTACACATGGAGTAAACAATTAACAAGTCAATAACACAGTAGAAAAAAAAGAGAGTCTATATACATTGTGTGCAAAAGGCATGAGAAGGTAGGTGAATAATTACAATTTAGCAGATTAACACTGGAGTGATAAATTATCAGATGGTCATGTACAGGTAGAGATATTGGTGTGCAAAAGAGCCGAAAAGTAAATAAATATAAACAGTATGGGGATGAGGTAGGTAAATTGGGTGGGCTATTCACCGATAGACTGTGTACAGCTGCAGCGATCGGTTAGCTGCTCAGATAGCAGATGTTTAAAGTTGGTGAGGGAGATAAAAGTCTCCAGCTTCAGCGATTTTTGCAATTCGTTCCAGTCGCAGGCAGCAGAGAAATGGAAGGAAAGGTGGCCAAATGAGGTGTTGGCTTTGGGGATGATCAGTGAGATACACCTGCTGGAGCGGGTGCTACGGGTGGGTGTTGCCATCGTGACCAGTGAACTGAGATAAGGCGGAGCTTTACCTAGCATAGACTTGTAGATGACCTGGAGCCAGTGGGTCTGGGGACGAATATGTAGCGAGGACCAGCCGACTAGAGCATACAGGTTGCAGTGGTGGGTAGTGTATGGGGCTTTGGTGACAAAACTGATGGCACTGTGATAAACTGCATCCAGTTTGCTGAGTAGAGTATTGGAAGCTATTTTGTAGATGACATCTCCGAAGTCAAGGATCGGTAGGATAGTCAGTTTTACTAGGGTAAGTTTGGCGGCGTGAGTGAAGGAGGCTTTGTTGCGGAATAGAAAGCCAACTCTAGATTTGATTTTAGATTGGAGATGTTTGATATGAGTCTGGAAGGAGAGTTTACAGTCTAGCCAGACTCCTAGGTACTTATAGGTGTCCACATATTCAAGGTCGGAACCATCCAGGGTGGTGATGCTAGTCGGGCGTGCGGGTGCAGGCAGCGAACGGTTGAAAAGCATGCATTTGGTTTTACTAGCGTTTAAGAGCAGTTGGAGGCCAGAGTCCAGTCTCTGTCAGACAGAGGAGGCTGCATGATAAACAGAGGAGGCTGCATGATAAACAGAGTCCAGTCTCTGTCAGACAGAGGAGGCTGCATGATAAACAGAGTCCAGTCTCTGTAAGACAGAAGAGGCTGCATGATAAACAGAGTCCAGTCTCTGTCAGACAGAGGAGGCTGCATGATAAACAGAGGAGGCTGCATGATAAACAGAGTCCAGTCTCTGTAAGACAGAGGAGGCTGCATGATAAACAGAGTCCAGTCTCTGTAAGACAGAGGAGGCTGATGATAAACAGAGTCCAGTCTCTGTCAGACAGAGGAGACTGCATGCATACACAACAAGTCACCGTAATCAATAACAGAGAGAAATGTGGCCTAAACAACCTTCTTTCTAGCCATAAGCGGGAAGCCTTATTACGAAAATAAAAACCCATTTTAATTGAAGCTTTTGTCAGATTATCTATATGAACTTTAAAGGACAACTTGTCATCCAACCATATACCTAGGTATTTGTAGGATGACACTTTTTCAATGGATAAGCCACCAGATGTGACAATGCTAACCTTCTCTGGCAGAGTTCTAGCTCTGGTAAAGGTCATGAATATATTTTTCTGTACATTCAAGACCAGTTTGAGACCATAAAGGGAGGCCTGCAGTCGACTGAAACGCAGTCTGGAGCTCTTCAACAGCCTGAACCAGAGAAGGAGCACATGAATATATGACTGTATCATCTGCATATAGATGGAACTTTGCTGGTTGCATCCCGTTTCCCAAATCATTGTGAACAACACGGGAGCTAAAATGGAACCCTGGGGCACACCTTTATTAATCTCTAGACAGCTAGACTTGTGATTGTCAGTATATACACATTGTGTTCTGTCAGAAAGATTGTTCCTAAACCAATTTACTGCCCCTTCACTGAGACCAATGTTTCCGAGTCTAGCTAGCAACAATTCATGGTCAACTGAATCAAAGGCCTTTGATAAATCTACAGAGCAGCACAATGTTGCTTTTTATCAAGTGCATTAATGATGTCGTTTGCCACTGCCGCAGTTGTGGTGCTGTACCCTGATCTAAAGCCAGACAAGGTTTTATGGAAGGTTTGGGAATCAAGGGCCTCTTCTCCAGGTTCATCTCTCTGTAGGTGATGGCTTTGTTATGGAAGGTTTGGAACGTTTTGTCCAGGAAGTTGTCTAAAAGGGATTGAATGTTGTTGCCTAATTGTTTTTTGTTAGGTTTCCACACTACTTTCCTTCCATCTATAGCATTTCTTAATATTATTCAGTTCCTTTGGCTTTAATGCCTCATGAATGAGGATTGCTCTGTTCAAGTAGACTGCGATTTTGCTGTGATCTGATAGGGGTGTCAGTGGGTTGACTGTGAACGCTCTGAAAGACTCTGGGTTGAGGTCAGTGATAAAGTAGTCTACAGTACTACTGCCAAGAGATGAGCTATAGGTGTACCTACCATAGGAGTCCCCTCGAAGCCTACCATTGGCTATGTACAGCCCCAGCGTGTGACAGAGCTGCAGGAGTTGTGACCCGTTTTTGTTGGTTATGTTGTCGTAGTTGTGTCTAGTGGGGCATATGGGGGAGGGAATGCTGTCACCTCCAGGTAGGTGTTTGTCCCCCTGTGTGCTGAAGGTGTCAGGTTCTGGTCCAGTTCTGGCATTTATATCGCCACAGACTAGTACATGTCCCTGGGCCTGGAAATGATTGATTTCCCCCTCCAGGATGGAGAAGCTGTCTTCATTAAAGTATGGGGATTCTAGTGGGGGGATATGCATAGCACACAGGAGGACATTTTTCTCTGTTAAGATAATTTCCTTTTGAATTTCTAGCCAGATGTAAAATGTTTCTGTTTTGATTAATTTAATAGAGTGAGTTAGGTGTGCTCTATACCAAATTAGCATACCCCCTGAGTCCCTTCCCTGTTTCACACCTGGTAGTTTGGTGGATGGGACTACCAGCTCTCTGTAACCTAGAGGGCAACCAGTAGGTCCGTCTCCTCCTCCTAGAGGGCTCCTGAGTGGTGCAGCGGTCTAAGGCACCTCCTCTCAGTGCTAGAGGGCTCCTGAGTGGTGCAGAGGTTTAAGGCACCTCATCTCAGTGCTAGCGGGCTCCCTAGTGGTGCAGAGGTCTAAGACACCTCCTCTCAGTGCTAGAGGGCTCCCTAGTGGTGCAGCGGTCTAAGACACTGCATCTGTGAACCCCAAGCCCAGGGAATCCCACACAATCTGAGCACCACCTTGTCAGCTAGTCTGATAGCCCCCCCCCCGCCCCTGAGGACATACACAAAAGACACCGATTATACTCCTTATGGACCCAAACACACGATGTCTAAATTCTGTAGTCCAGAAACCCAGCGTGCCCTAGATCTTCTGTCTGAGGACCAACTAGGGTCACCCAGCCACATAATAATACACACAGGCACAAACGACCTGAGAACACAGCAGGAAAGGGTGGCCACAGCACTAAAGGGAGTGATTTGAAAAAGCTTCTTCTACGTTCCCCAACGCACAAGTGGTTATCTCCACCCTGCTACCACGAGAAGATCCCCCCCCCCCCCCGCTACCATACAGCAGGTAAACGCAAGTATTTTCCGTGACTGTGCCTCAAAACCAAATGTTTTCCTGGTCCACCATCCACCCTGGACTAGAACAGCCTCTATGACCAGGTCCACCCTGTACTAGAACAGCCTCTATGACCAGGTCCACCCTGGACTAGAACAGCCTCTATGACCAGGTCCACCCTGGACTAGAACAGCCTCTATGACCAGGTCCACCCTGGACTAGAACAGCCTCTATAACCAGGTCCACCCTGGAAAAGTCTTGGCTCAGTCTGTGGCAGGAGGGCTGGCTCGGAGTGGAGATGTTGAGGGAGGGCGTAATGAGAGGCTGGGTGCTGTCCAGACAGAGAGTGGAGGGAGGATGCGGACAGACAAACTTAGTGCTAGGACTCCTGTGTTTAGGTCATGTATCATTGTAACGGACAGACAACCCTTCTCTGTTGCTGCCAGATGGGAGTTTCTCCTCCTGTTCTCCGGCTTCTCTCCTCCTCCCCCTGTCACAGGCCAAGTTGCTCTGGTCATCTTCCTCCTCCTCCCCTCCTCCTCCTCTCCCTCACAGCCAGGACTTCAGGCCATGCTGTTGGGAAGCTCGAGAGCATAGCAGTAGCATAAATGTAATGAATCATTGTTCAGCATCATTCATTGGAAAAACATTTTGGGAAGAAATACACCGGTGTTCCTCCTGGTTTACTGGCTAATGCAGAGATGTTGGTACTCCCCAGTGTTCCTCCTGGTTTACTGGCTAATGCAGAGATGTTGGTACTCCCCAGTGTTCCTCCTGGTTTACTGGCTAATGCAGAGATGTTGGTACTCCCCAGTGATGTGAAGTTACAGCTTTTAGGGCCTTCGAGTGTTGCTAACATCAATATTAACTTGCTTAACTACTTACCGATCATTGGGACGCTAGCGTCTCACCTTGACAACATTCAGTGAAATTGCAGAGCGTGAAATTCAAATGACAGAAATCGTAATATTAAACATTCATGAAAATACAAGTTTCTTACATCATTTAAAAGCTTAACGTCTTATTAATCCAGCCACTTTAATCCAGCCACGCCAGATTTCAAAAAGGCTTTACGGAGAAAGCACACCATGCGATTATCTGAGGACAGCACCCTGCACAGAAAAGCATTACATACTTTTTCCAACCAAACAGAAGCGTCACGAAAGTCAGAAATGGCGAAAAATCAGATCACTTACCTTTGAAGATCTTCATCTGGTTGCAATCACAAGGGTCCCAGCTACATAACAAATGGTCCGTTTGTCAGTTTCATTGGCGCGCTAGACTCGGTAATCCACCGGTTTCCTTAGTTCAAAATGCATACAAATGCATCCCGTAAGTTACCAATAAACTTCTTCCAAACATATCAAACAATGTTCCTAATCAATCCTTAGGTAGCCTTTTATGTAAATAAACAATACAATTTAAGACGGAGAATACCAGAGACCCTTACCGGAGAAAAATAACGAAGTACGTGCACTCACTACAGCCAAAATGGGAGCCACTTACTAAAACTACAAATTCTAGATGATTTTTCAAAAAACAAGCCTGAAACTCTTTCTAAAGACTGTTGACATCTAGTGGAAGCCCTAGGAACTGCAATCTGGGAGGACTTCCTTTTATATTCCCATTGACAGCCATAGTAATCAAGGGTGAGCTGAACAAAATAAAAATCTGGATGGATTGTCCTCTGGTTTTTGCCTGCAATATCAGTTCTGTTATACTCACAGACATTATTTTAACTGTTTTGGAAACTTTACAGTGTTTTCTATCCAATACTATCCAATACTTATTATATGCATATCCCTAGCTTCTGGGCCTGAGTAACAGGCAGTTTACTTTGTGCAACCAAACTTCCAAATACTGCCCCCTAGCCCGAAGAAGTTAACTTTTTAGGACAGACTCATTCATAGACTTTCATCACAATTGTAATGGTTAATTAATACTGTCAGCTGGCCTAATATAATGTTGATGGATTGTGTGTACAGCCAAACTGACCCTTTCTGTCTTGTATCTTCCCTCTTTAGACTACATGGTCCCCCTCCTCTCTTCAGTCTTCATCGTCTTGTGGATCCTGGTGCTGGTCTCCGTCTTCCTGTACTGCATGCGTCGCCGGCGGAAACATGGCAACGGAGCCTCGTCGTCCGCGGCGACAGATGACAACACCACCAACAACGTCCGCGAGCAGCTCAACCAGATCAAGAATCCCATCAACGTGAAACACGCCAGCAGCGGCCATCTTACGACGTCGGTGGTCATCAAAGACTACGAGGATAAAAACTTGATCGTCGCCAAGGTACGAACACACCACCGCCCTGAGGGGGAGGAGGACGACGATGAAGAGAGACAGCTAGGGAATAAAGGACGCTTTGTGGTTACAGCCAAACAGCCTGCCTACACACTGGTGGAGCGGGAGGATCAGGGCCTCAATGGAGGCCTGGGGGCCAACGGGCCCAGCGACGGGGACGTCAGGACCGCGGTGCAGCCCA
Source organism: Oncorhynchus clarkii lewisi (assembly GCF_045791955.1). NCBI lineage: Eukaryota > Metazoa > Chordata > Actinopteri > Salmoniformes > Salmonidae > Oncorhynchus > Oncorhynchus clarkii. The sequence goes on from NW_027261052.1 coordinate 102,642, forward strand.
GCGACGGGGACGTCGGGACCGCGGTGCAGCACCGCTCCAAACACCCTAACTGGATTAATAAACAGGACAACAGAGCCCTGGAGACGCCACACAGTATCAACCAGATGGACTACAACAGAGCCCTGGAGACGGCACACAGCATCAACCAGATGGACTACAACAGAGCCCTGGAGACGGCACACAGCATCAACAGGATGGACTACAACAGAGCCCTGGAGACGGCACACAGCATCAACAGGATGGACTACATCGTATAGCAGGAAATTATATAGCAGGAGGCAGGAAGTAGCATGTAAACCCTGTGTAAAGAATTCCCCCTTCCTGGACGTTATGGTCATCCCGGCAAGGTGGTTCTTCTGATACGCTGTGTTGACACTGTTTTCGTGCAACCATTGACCTTAGTGAAGAGGACCAGGGGGAGTGTTCTGGGATTTGTAGTTCCTAAACTGCTGCGTCATTATCCTGTGACTACAAGGTTTGTTGTTTGGATGAATTAATCCATGGCTGCATCAGATGTGGTACCCTATTCCCTGTGTAGTGCACTACTTTTGACCAGGGCCCTATGGGTTTGATGCACAATGTAGGTATTAGAGTGCCATTTGGGACATTTCCCATGACTGTTAATTTAAGTTTGGACAAGCTGGCTACACTGGCAGAAAATGTTGACGTGGTTGGCTGGAGAACCAGGTGCTGTGTTTTCATATTTCAACACTTATTACCTAATATTATTACCTAATATTATGACCTAATAATAAGTGCACTACTTTTGACCAGCGCCCATAGGGCTCCCTCCCATAGGGCTCCCTCGCGTAGGGCTCCCTCGCGTAGGGCTCCCTCGCGTAGGGCTCCCTCGCGTAGTGCTCCCTCGCGTAGTGCTCCCTCAAGTAGTGCTCCTCCCACAGGGCTCCCTCCCACAGGGCTCCCTCCCACAGGGCTCCCTCCCACAGGGCTCCCTCCCACAGGGCTCTCTCCCACAGGGCTCCTCCCACAGGGCTCCCTCCCACAGGGCTCCTCCCATAGGGAGGTTTGGTTTTCTGCAAAGTCACTGTTCAGTTAGTGGATGTTGTTGGAAGGCCTCCCTTTCCTCTTGTGGTTTTCTGCAAAGTCATTGCAAAATAGTCTAAAGAATTAAACATTTAAGTTAGCGACAGCACAGTATATTTTGTATTTGTGAGTTTTCCATCTGTTGGTTTACAACTAGCTCTGTCTTTGTGAAAATGTATTTTTAGCTTCCTACTACATCAACCAAACAAATCCATCTTGATTTACATGGATTATAATTTGTTTGTGGTGGGCGGGGCGAGGCCAGTATTACTGGCACTATGAAGAATGTCCATGTCAATCTAGAACGTGTAGCTATGTACATTTATTAATCATTGTGTATATTTGATTTATTAACTTAAGAATAATCAAGAGCCTAAAGATATATATTTCCCTTTTTATTTATACGTTCTGTCTCTAGATGTTGAAGGTTTCGGTAGCTTTGTAAGTTTCCATTTCATTTTGATTTACATTTTTATTTTATGAAACGTCAGAGGAAGAAGAAAATAAGGCCTTTTCTAAGAAAAAGTAATTCCCTGTTTATTGGTTGTTGTTTTTTTTTTAAATAATGATTTCAGATGTTTTCAAATATCCATTTTGCCAAGACTTTGCAGGTTAGGGGGGTGATGTAATAAAAAACAAGACTGGTTGCTTTGTTATAAATTCTAAACGATGCTGCCAGACATATTGTTTGTCATGAAAACACAAACCGCCTTTAGCAGCATCTAACTCATAATCCCATAATCCACAGATGATCAAAGCACAAAAAAAGAGTGTATCACATTCTCACAAAACAATATCTGACAACTTAGGGGAGAGTTGGGTAAATCAAGCCTTTTTGTTGTTGTTGTTACATTCATCATCACTCCGTCAAGGAAATATAGTATTCTTTCTAACAAAGATATCTACATATATTTCAGGATGTTGTGTATCCCTGGAAATAATCAGAATTCATGTAGAAATTACAGGCCATTGAAAAGATGGCTTGTTAAAAATAAACAGTGGTCTCTTGGCACAATTTATCCTGGGAAGAAAATAACCCAAGGCAGACATTTCTACTATATTTGCCCATGCAGCTACAAGGATGCACTTTCATGCTAGGTTCAGGACCTCATACTGAAGATGAAAGAGACCCCAGCTGATATATAGAACAATCTTTAAATATACTTTGGTTTAGATACAAGCATCGTGAAATTAATTTGACTTGGCGGAAAATATGTTTATTGGACCTGATTTGTTCATCCACTTCTCCATGTGGTTTCTTCCTTCACTGAGTCCGTGAAATTATACATATTTGGTCAACTGATACGTTTTCTGTATGGTTTCCTAGAAAGAAGGGTGGCTCAACTTACCCTACTCTCCCCTATGGCAAATCACACAACAATGTCTACTGGAACAGTAGGGGGGGTCAATAGTCTAGCCTGAGTCCCAGATCTGTTGGCGCTGTCTTGTCATGTCCATTGCTATGACTGCTTGGGAAGATGTTGGGAAGACTACACAAACAGATCTGGGACTCGAGCTATGGCAGCGTTTCCCAAACGTAGTGCTGTCGACCCCAAGAGGTGCATGTTTATGGTTTTTGCTCTTAGCTCTACACATTTGATTCAAAACTCATCTTTGATTATTAGAATCAGCTGTGTAGAACAAAGCCAAAAGGTGCACCTCTTGGAGTCTCCAGGACGGGGGAAACGGGTGTCAATGGGAACACTACAGGATCACGTAAACACGTATTTCCTTCTCTCTCTGCTCAGCGCTGTGGGAGACTGTTGTTTTGTTTCTGTTTTTACTTGTTATTTTAAACTATAGAAAGGCTCTTTGAAAGAAGATATGTTTTTTTTATTTCTCAGATGTTAGTACTTTATGACATCATGGAAACATTAATTTAGTGGTTCCTCTCTTGTTATGGATTTTAGATTGTATTTGTGTGGATGATGTTGCAATGTTTTTAAAGGGTTTTGTTATTTTGAAAAAGGTCAATATTTATTAAATATTTTGTATGAAAAGAGATAATAAAACAGTCCCTGTTCTGGATTCATGGTTTGAGTAAAGTGACTGGATGAAATTATTAATATAGAAATACATGATTGGTCAGATTCACTCAGACCTGATTGGTGGGATTTACTCAAACCTGCTGTAGATTGTTGATGCACTGTCTTTGTTTACAGAATGTACCCCTCAGTTCACCCCATGCACAACACATACCTGTCAGGAAGTTGTAGGGTTTTATACAGTACCCAACACCAGTCTGGGATTTTATGGGAAAAGTAGCGACTGTGGGCATTTGACATTATTTTACAACAATTGACTCTCTCGACCAATCAGAATAAAGCACATGGTTGAGGTAAACACAGGACATGCTGCTTTTCTCTTAGTTGTTGTGCTAAAAGCAACAGTCAAAGAGAAGTCTGATTTTCACCATGATAGAACTGGTTCAGTTACAGAAAGGTTTTGTATTGATCGGTGTCAATGATCGGTAAACTTTGTTAGCTGAGCGTCTTTAATTGCTATTTGAATGTTGTATATTTGATTGGGTAAAACATCATGCTGACGTCAGACTGGAGGAGTGCTCAACGCGCGGTTATAAAACGACCTACATTAAATTAAGTACTTCACATGTCATGGTATATCCTGGTAGGTAACAATGTCACAAGGATAGTCCAATTTAAATTTATAAAAAAGCTTATTTTTATTGTCAAAATAAACAAGTGTTTCTTCGCCAGAAATGAACACTCAAGTAAAGGAATAGTAACGTCAGTTCAGATAACCCCCTACCACTAGCCCCTACCACTACCACCTCCACTACCCCCTACCACTAGCCCCTACCACTACCACCTCCACTACCCCCTACCACTAGCCCCTACCACTACCACCTCCACTACCCCCTACCACTAGCCCCTACCACTACCCCCTACCACTACCACCTCCACTACCCCCTACCACTACCCCCTACCACTACCACCTCCACTACCCCATACCACTAGCCCCTACCACTACCACCTCCACTACCCCATACCACTAGCCCCTACCACTACCACCTCCACTACCCCATACCCCTACCACCTCCACTACCCCATACCACTAGCCCCTACCACTACCACCTCCACTACCCCATACCACTAGCCCCTACCACTACCACCTCCACTACCCCATACCACTAGCCCCTACCACTACCACCTCCACTACCCCCTACCACTACCACCTCCACTACCACCTCCACTACCCCATACCACTAGCCCCTACCACTACCACCTCCACTACCCCATACCACTACCACCTCCACTACCCCCTACCACTACCACCTCCACTACCCCATACCACTACCACCTCCACTACCCCCTACCACTACCACCTCCACTACCCCATACCACTACCCCCTACCACTACCCCCTACCACTACCACCTCCACTACCCCCTACCACTACCACCTCCACTACCCCCTACCACTACCACCTCCACTACCCCCTACCACTACCCCCTACCACTAGCTCCTACCACTACCACCTCCACTACCCCCTACCACTACCCCCTATCACTACCACCTCCACTACCCCCTATCACTACCACCTCCACTACCCCCTACCACTACCACCTCCACTACCCCCTACCACTACCACCTCCACTACCCCCTACCACTACCACCTCCACTACCCCCTACCACTACCACCTCCACTACCCCATACCACTAGCCCCTACCACTACCACCTCCACTACCCCCTACCACCTCCACTACCCCCTACCACTACCCCATACCACTAGCCCCTACCACTACCACCTCCACTACCCCCTATCACTAGCCCCTACCACTACCACCTCTACTACCCCCTACCACTAGCTCCTACCACTACCACCTCCACTACCCCCTATCACTAGCCCCTACCACTACCACCTCCACTACCCCCTACCACTACCCCCTATCACTAGCCCCTACCACTACCACCTCCACTACCCCCTACCACTACCCCATACCACTAGCCCCTACCACTAGCTCCTACCCCAACCACCTCCACTACCCCATACCACTACCCCCTATCACTAGCCCCTACCACTACCACCTCCACTACCCCCTATCACTACCCCAACCACCTCCACTACCCCATACCACTACCCCATACCACTACCCCCTACCACTAGCCCCTACCACCTCCACTACCCCCTACCACTACCCCCTACCACTAGCCCCTACCACTAGCCCCTATCACTAGCCCCATACCACTACCCCATACCACTACCCCATACCACTACCCCATACCACTAGCCCCTACCACTACCCCATACCACTAGCTCCTACCACTACCCCATACCACTACCCCATACCACTAGCCCCTACCACTACCCCATACCACTACCACCTCCACTACCCCCTGCTACTACCACTACCCCATACCACTAGCCCCTACCACTACCCCCTACCACTACCCCCTGCTACTACCACTACCCAATACCACTAGCCCCTACCACTACCACCTCCACTACCCCCTACCACTACCCCCTACTACTAGCCCCTACCACTAGCCCTTATCACTAGCCCCATACCACTACCCCCTACCACTACCCCATACCACTAGCCCCTACCACTACCCCCTACCACTAGCCCCTACCACTACCCCCTACCACTAGCCCCTACCACTATCCCCTACCACTACCCCATTCTACTACCACTACCCTATACCACTAGCCCCTACCACTAGCCCCTACCACTACCCCCTACCACTACCCCCTGCTACTACCACTACCCCATACCACTAGCCCCTACCACTACCCCCTACCACTACCCCCTGCTACTACCACTACCCCATACCACTAGCCCTTCCCCATTACCCCCTACTACTACCACTACCACCACCACTAGCCCCTACCACTACCCCCTACTACTACCACTACTCCCTACCACTACAACTACCACTAGCCCCTACTACTACCACTACTCCCTACCACTACAACCACCACTACCCCCTACCACTAGCCCCTACCACTACCCCCTACCACTAGCCCCTACCACCACCACTACCCCCTACCACTAGCCCCTACCACTAGCCCCTACCACTACCCCCTACCACTACCACTACCACTACCCCCTACCACTACCACTACCCCCTACCACCTACCACTACCACTACCCCCTACCACTACCCCCTACCACCACCACTACCACTAGCCCCTATCACTACCACTACCCCTACCACCTACCACTACCCCCTACCACCACCACTACCCCCTACCACTAGCCCCTATCACTACCACTACCCCCTATCACTACCACTACCCCCTACCACTACCCCCTACCACTACCACTACCCCCTACCACTACCCCCTACCACTACCCCCTACCACTACCCCCTACCACTACCCCCTACCACCACCACTACCCCCTACCACTACCACCACCACTACCCCCTACCACTACCCCCTACCACTACCCCCTACCTCTACTCCCTACCACTACCCCCTACCTCTACTCCCTACCACTACAACTACCCCCTACCACTACCCCCTACCACCACCACTACCCCCTACCACTACAACTACCCCCTACCACTACCACTACCCCCTACCACCACCACTACCCCTACCTCTACCCCCTACCACTACAACTACCCCTACCACCACTACTACCCCTACCTCTACCCCCTACCACTACAACTACCCCCTACCACTACCCCCTACCACCACCACTACCCCTACCTCTACCCCCTACCACTACAACTACCCCCTACCACTACCACTACCCACCACCACTAACTACTACACTACAATCTTACCACTGGTAATAAACTATTACTACTGGTATTACACTAGTACTACACTCTACTACTGGTACTACACTGGTACTACACTATTACTAATGGTACTACAACAGTACTACACTAATACTATTGGTACTATGTTAGTACTACTGGTAGCACTTCTACTACACTATTACAACTGGTACTACACTAGTACTACACTCGTACTACTGGTAATAAACTATTACTACTGGTATTACACAAGTACGACACTCTTACCACTGGTACTACACTAGTACAACACTATTACTACTGGTACTACACTCTTACTATACTATTACTACCGGTACTACACTAGTACTACACTCTTACTACTGGTACTACACTATTACTACTGGTACTACACTAGTACAACACTATTACTACTGGTACTACACTAGAACTACAATCTTACTACTGGTACTACACTATTACTACTGGTACTACACTAGTACTACACTCCTACTACTTGTACTACACTAGTACTACTGGTGCTAAACTGGCACTACACTCGTACTATTGGTACTACGCTGGTACTATGATAGTTCTACACTTTATACTGTTCCTACACTAGTACTAATGGTACTACACTAGTACTACTGGTACTACACTAGTACTACTGGTACTACTAGTACTACACTATAACTACTGGTACTACTAGTACTACACTATAATTACTGGTACTACCAGTACTACACTATAGCTACTGGTTCTACTAGTACTACACTATAACTACTGGTACTACACTAGTATTACACGTGTACTACTGGTACTACACTAGTACTGCACTATAACTACTGGTACTACTAGACCTACACTATAACTACTGGTACTACTAGTACTACACTTGTACTACTGGTACTACTATAACTACACTGGTACTACACTATAACTACTGGTACTATTAGTACTACACTGGCACTACACTATAACTACTGGTACTACTAGTACTACAATATAACTACTGGTACTATTAGACCTACACTGGCGCTACACTACAACTACTGGTACTACTAGAACTACACTGGTACTACACTTTAACTACTGGTACTACCAGTACTACTAGACCTACACTAGTACTACACAATAACTACTGGTACTACTAGTACTACACTGTAACTACTGGTACTACACTTTAACTACTGGTACTACCAGTACTACTAGACCTACACTGGTACTACACAATAACTACTGGTACTATTAGTACTACACTGGCACTACACTATAACTACTGGTACTACTAGAACTACACTGGTACTACACTTTAACTACTGGTACTACCAGTACTACTAGACCTACACTGGTACTACACAATAACTACTGGTATTACTAGTACTACACTATAACTACTGGTACTACACTAGTACTACACTATGACTACTGGTACTACACTATAACTATAGGTACTACACTAGTACTACACTACAGCTACTGGTACTACACTATTACTACACTGTAACTACTGGTACTACACTATAACTACTGGTACTACTAGTATTACACTATAACTACTAGTACTACTAGTACTACACTATAACTACTGGTACTACCCTATAACTACTGGTACTACTAGTACCACACTATAACTACTAGTACTACACTATAACTACTAGTACTACACTATAACTACTGGTACAACTAGTACTACACTATAACTACTGGTACTACTAGTACTACTTGCACACACTTGCTTGCAAAACAAATTCTATTCAACTCCTTTTTAATCAAAACGTTAAACCTCTAATGGATGAAAATGGGGAGGGAGAAGCCAAGGTATGTTAAACCCTTCAGGTGTGAAACTCCAAACACCTTGTTGCCAAGAAACTTAATACTGTAATTACAGTCAACATGATCTTTCCCAGATGAAAAGATAATCAAATAGACAAGAAGCTATTGACTGTGGCATCCTGCTAGACCTGCCAGATGTATGCATATATATATATACACACACACACACACACACACACACTACCCCCTACCACTACCACTACCCACCACCACTAACTACTACATTACACTATTACTACTGGTATTACACTAGTACTACACTCTACTACGGGTACTAAACTGGTACTACACTATTACTACTGGTACTACAACAGTACTACACTAACACTATTGGTACTATGTTAGTACTACTGGTAGCACTTCTACTACACTATTACAACTGTTATTACACTAGTACTACACTCTTACTACTGGTACTACACTCTTACTATACTATTACTACCGGTACTACACTAGTACTACACTATTACTGGGCCAGGAATAGTAGAGTGGTAGCATAGTGTCTGGGCCAGGAATAGTAGAGTGGTAGCATAGTGTATGGGCCAGGAATGGTAGAGTGGTAACATAGTGTCTGGGAATAGTAGAGTGGTGGGATTGAGCGTGGTTATATGGGGGAGAAGTCTGTCTCAGTCTGGGCCTGGTGCTGCCGCTATAGGCTATCAAGGGTAGTTTGTAGGCAGGCAAGCACCAGCAGGGTTGCCAGTGTGGAATCACAGAGCCTTCCACTTGCTAGCTGGGGTAGGAACAACATAACACCCTCAGCTGTTGGCACGTCAAATGAGCGATCAACAGCTTCAAACTTTCCCCAGACCCGCCTGTGTGTGTGCACGTGCGCATGTGTTCGTGTGCGTATGTGTGTGTATGTGTCTAGCACCCAGTGAACGTGTCAGACAGGGCGATGTCTCCTGCCAACATAAACACCAACCAGGGCTGCTTCCCCTATGGTACCCTGTTCCCTATGTAGTGCACTACTTTATACCAGAGCCCTATATAGTACACTAGACCAGAGCCCTGTATCGTGCACTACTTTAGACCAGAGCCCTATGTAGTGCACTACTTTAGACCAGAGCCCTATATAGTGCACTACTTTAGACCAGAGCCCTATATAGTGCACTACTTTAGACCAGAACCCTATGTAGTGCACTACTTTAGACCAGAGCCCTATGTAGTGCACTACTTTAGACCAGAGCCCTATATAGTGCACTACTTTAGACCAGAGCCCTATGTAGTGCACTACTTTAGACCAGAGCCCTTTATAGTGCACTACTTTAGACCAGAGCCCTATATAGTGCACTACTTTAGACCAGAGCCCTATATAGTGCACTACTTTAGACCAGAGCCCTATGGAACATTCCAGATCTCAGGATCTCAGCCTCTTTCTCAGCTGCAGGGCCCATTTTCCAGTTCCTCCCCTAGTCTCTTTTTCCTCTATCAAACTACTTGAGAATTCAGCATTAGCTCATAACCTCATATCCATGGGATTAATCTCTGTTATTGAGAAGGCTGGACAAAAGGAACTTTTCCCACCAAACATCTTGGCTCTGCCACGAGGCATGGGCAACAGACACGTCAAGCTGGAGAGAAGGAAGGAGAGAGAAAGAGACCATAGTAAATACACCCATGTTAACGTTTATTTATTTTCCCTTTTATACATTAATGATTTGCACATCGTTACAACACTGTATATAGACATAATTTGACATTTGTAATGTCTTTATTCTTTTGGAACTTTTGTGAGTGTGATGTTTACTGTTCCTTTTTATTGTTTATTTCCATTTAATTTATTATCTATTTCACTTTCTTTGTCAATGTTAACACATGTTTCCCATGCCAATAAAGCCCTTTGAATGTAATTGAGAGAGAGGCATATTCCCAGGCTCCACAAATGAATGATCATTAATAGCCAAGGGAGAGGGCATTGGACAGAGCAAGAGCAGGGACAGGTACCCAGGTACACTGTGCAGTCCCAGTCCCAGTCTCAGCCCCAGTCTCAGTCTCAGCCCCAGTCTCAGCCTCAGTCCCAGTCTCAGCCTCAGTCCCAGTCTCAGTCTCAGTCCCAGTCTCAGACTCAGTCCCAGTCTCAGTCTCAGCCCCAGCCCCAGTCTCAGTCCCAGTCTCAGTCCCAGTCTCAGTCTCAGTCCCAGTCCCAGCCCCAGTCTCAGTCCCAGTCTCAGCCCCAGTCTCAGCCTCAGTCCCAGTCTAAGTCTCAGCCCCAGTCTCAGTCCCAGTCTCAGTCTCAGTCCTAGTCTCAGTCTCAGTCCCAGTCTCAGCTTCAGTCTCAGTCCCAGTCTCAGCCCCAGTCTCAGTCTCAGCCCCAGTCTCAGCCCCAGTCTCAGCCACAGTCCCAGTCTCAGCCTCAGCCCCAGTCTCAGCCCCAGTCTCAGCCTCAGGCTCAGCCCCAGTCTCAGTCCCAGCCTCAGCCCCAGCCCCAGTCTCAGGCTCAGCCCCAGTCTCAGGCTCATCCCCAGTCTCAGTCCCAGTCTCAGTCCCAGTCTCAGTCCCAGTCTCAGTCTCAGTTTCAGCCCCAGTCTCAACTCCAGTCTCAGCCCCAGTCTCAGGCTCAGCCCCAGTCTCAGGCTCATCCCCAGTCTCAGTCCCAGTCTCAGTCCCAGCCCTAGTCTCAGTTCCAGTCTCAGTCCCAGCCCTAGTCTCAGTTCCAGTCTCAGCCCCAGTCTCAGCCCCAGTCTCAGTCCCAGTCTCAGGCTCAGCCCCAGTCTCAGGCTCATCCCCAGTCTCAGCCCCAGTCTCAGTCCCAGCCCTAGTCTCAGTTCCAGTCTCAGCCCCAGTCTCAGCCCCAGGCTCAGCCCCAGTCTCAGCCCCAGTCTCAGTCTCAACTCCAGTCTCAGCCCCAGTCTCAGCCCCAGTCTCAGGCTCAGCCCCAGTCTCAGGCTCATCCCCAGTCTCAGTCCCAGTCTCAGCCCCAGTCTCAGTCCCAGCCCTAGTCTCAGTTCCAGTCTCAGCCCCAGTCTCAGCCCCAGTCTCAGTCCCAGTCTCAGGCTCAGCCCCAGTCTCAGGCTCATCCCCAGTCTCAGTCCCAGTCTCAGTCCCAGTCTCAGCCCCAGTCTCAGTCCCAGCCCTAGTCTCAGTTCCAGTCTCAGCCCCAGTCTCAGCCCCAGGCTCAGCCCCAGTCTCAGCCCCAGTCTCAGTCTCAACTCAACCCAGTCTCAGCCCCAGTCTCAGTCTCAGCCCCAGTCTCAGCCCCAGTCTCAGCCCCAGTCTCAACCCAAGTCTCAGCCCCAGTCTCAACTCCAGTCTCAGTCTCAACTCCAGTCTCAGCCCCAGTCTGTCCCAACTTCAGTCTCAGCCCCAGCCCTAGTTATAACATGGTTATAACTATAATGTTGATATCATGGATGGTCAGATCTGTATAGCCTCATAACATGGTTATAACTATAATGTTGATTTCATGGATGGTCAGTCCTGTATAGCCTCATTACATGGTTATAACTATAATGTTGATATCATGGATGGTCAGTCCTGTATAGCTTCATAACATGGTTATAACTATAATGTTGATATCATGGATGGTTAGTCCTTGCATCCATAACTCTGTCTATTAATCTGAGAGTGGTTACATTTCTCCAGGCCCATCCCTCAGCTTTTTACCAAAACAGAGGTCAGGCGACCATTTTGTTATTGTTTCATCTGTGGATTTGCCCTTTAAAACAGCTGTATATTATCAAGATATCAAAGTGTCACCAACCAAAAGGTAAACAATAGGCCCATAGCAAATGCAGCATATGGCCACAGATGGAGCAATGAGCCAGATATTTCACCGATGTATACATGTGAAGCATCCGGTTGGCGTTTCCTCTCACTACCAAATATGGTGCAGAGAGGAAGCCCAGTGGCCGGCAGTGGGAGAAGATGAAGCTACACCGATTTTGGCTAAAATTATGCACATTTTCTCCTCAATGAAACATTTGATCTCCATACAGTCTTCTGTTTCATAGTGCACTACGTTTGGTAGACTTGACTTACCTAAGTGTTTATAAAGATTCATTTGTTTAGGACGAGTGCACTGGAAAGTGGGCGTTTTCCTAATGAACTTCATGCATATTCAGTAAGGCACAAATCGTCTTCATCCTCTTCTTGGCGGTAGCTGGCTAGCTGATCCCAAGTAGATATCTAGCTGGCTAGCTGGTCCCAAGTAGATTTCTAGCTGGTCCCAAGTAGATATCTAGCTGGCTAGCTGGTCCCATGTAGATATCTAGCTGGCTAGCTGGTCCCATGTAGATATCTAGCTGGCTAGCTGGTCCCATGTAGATATCTAGCTGGCTAGCTGGTCCCAAGTAGATATCTAGCTGGCTAGCTGGTCCCAAGTAGATTTATAGCTGGCTAGCTGGTCCCAAGTAGATATCTAGCTAGCTAGCTAATTCACAACTCGCACAGAAAAAGCGTACTTGTCTTAAATAGCTATTAATCGATGTCTTTGTAAGTTTTGCCACTACTCCTTCTGTGAATCAACTTTTTTTCACGATAAGAAACATATGTCATCAATAAATACCTTGTTTTTCTGTAAAATGTAAAATGTTCTCTGTGATTTTGTTTAGGCTGAGGGGAAGCAATATAAACAATAAAAAAACAATTCTTAATTAATTTCCCGCTTGATTATGAAATTGTTGAGCTGTAGTTATCACAGTAGTTATCCGTGTCTTTGACAACAAACACATGACGATGTGTTTGTTGTCAAAGACACGGATAACTACTGTGATTACTGCAATACTGTCCAGAGGAGGAAAATCATTGTTCCAGTTTCCAACAGACGTTGAAAGGTATGTAATAAATAATGAGAAGATGCATTTGGAGTAATTATTGCATGGTGAGACACACGTTATTGGCTGTTTAATCAGAAGGGTGCTGTGTGTTGGGGCGGCAGGGTAGCCTAGTGGTTAAAGCGTTGGACTAGTAACCGGAAGGTTGCAAGTTCAAATCCCCGAGCTGACAAGGTACAAATCTGTCGTTCTGCCCCTGAACAGACTGTTCCTAGGCCTTCATTGAAAATAAGAATTTGTTCTTAACTGACTTGCCTGGTTAAATAAAGGTAAAATAAAACAAATACAAAAAATCCATGACTACCCATCGAATCAATCACCAAAGCAAGGATCACTGAAAGACACAAAAAGCTAGCTACCAGTAATGAAACAAAACTATAGCTGGGTTTAACACAACTAGCATGAGGTGACAGGATAGGAGGCTCCTTCACAGGTGACAGGAGGAGGCGTCCTCATGAGCATACAGGAAGCACAAGTGTCAAAGGAAGCAGCGTAGGTGTCATTCAGGAGTCCATCATCCAATAGAAGGAGGTTTGTAGTATAATAATAACACACTGATTCCACTGAAACAAAAATATCACAAAGATAATCTCATACAGATGTTTCATTTTTTTTAAAGAGAATACAGCTCCTGGAAAAGAAGCTGTCAAAATCACACACCCTGGCAAATGCAAAGCAGGTCTCCTGCAAGACTGACAGCCACCAAAACCACGCAGTACATCATCATCTCACAGATTGGATTAACCATATACGTTGGCTTCCAATAGACAACAATAGGATTGATTATACAATTACTGTGATCTGATCATCATGCATCTATCCTCTTTATGATTTGCAGAACAAAACAAGACCTTCTAAAGTACAACAGGGAGCAGCCACCTCTACCCTGCCTTCTAAAGTACAACAGGGAGCAGCCACCTCTACCCTGCCTTCTAAAGTACAACAGGGAGCAGCCACCTCTACCCTGCCTTCTAAAGTACAACAGGGAGCAGCCACCTCTACCCTGCCTTCTAAAGTACAACAGGGAGCAGCCACCTCTAGTCTGTCTTCTAAAGTACAACAGGGAGCAGCCACCTCTAGCCTGCCTTCTAAAGTACAACAGGGAGCAGCCACCTCTACCCTGCCTTCAAAAGTACAACAGGGAGCAGCCACCTCTACCCTGCCTTCTAAAGTACAACAGGGAGCAGCCACCTCTACCCTGCCTTCTAAAGTACAACAGGGAGCAGCCACCTCTACCCTGCCTTCTAAAGTACAACAGGGAGCAGCCACCTCTACCCTGCCTTCTAAAGTACAACAGGGAGCAGCCACCTCTACCCTGCCTTCTAAAGTACAACAGGGAGCAGCCACCTCTAGCCTGCCTTCTAAAGTACAACAGGGAGCAGCCACCTCAGTAGTGAGGTAATGGAAGCCGCCACCTGACCAAAACCCCGGATAAACCTCCGGTAGTAATTGGCAAACCCTAAAACCCACTGCACCTCCTTTACCGTGGTCGGAGTCGGCCAATTAAGCACGGCTGTAACGCGGTCACACTCCATCACCCACCCAGAGGTGGAAATGCGATAACCCAGGAAGGAAACGGCTGGTTTGGAGAACACACATTTCTCAGCCTTGATGTACAGGTCATGCTCCAGCAGTCGCCCAAGTACCTTAAGCACCAGAGACACATGCGTGTGGTAGAATAGATCAGTATATCATCCATATACACTACCACACCCTGCCCGTGCAGGCCTCTGAGAATCTTGTCTACGAAAGATTGGAAAATGTCTGTAGCACTTTTCAACCCATACGGCAAGACGAGGTACTCATAATGGCCAGATGTGGTACTTCCACTCATCTCCCTCCCGGATACGCACCAAATTATACGCACTCCTAAGGTCCAGTTTTGTGAAAAAAACTCGCCCCGTGAAATGATTCCACCGCCGTGGCGATGAGAGGTAGTGGGTAGTGGGTAACTAATCCAAACCTTAACGCGAGTCCACTATCCATAAAGTTCCCAGCTGAGCCTGAATCGACTAGCGCCTTATGCTGTAGAGAGGGAGAAAAACTCAGAGAAAGAAATTAGTAAGAACATATGACCAACAAGGAGCTCTGGGTGAGTCTGGTGGGGTGAACGAGGAGTGCTCTGCCTGCCATCCTGACTCCCAGACGAGCTCCTCCAGCACCGATCGGCAGTGTGTCCTCTCCGACCACACCAGGTGCAGGAGGAGCCTCCTCCCCCGGTCCCCCTCGATGCATCTCCCCCTAACTCCTTGGGGATTGGAGCGGGAGGGCCTTGAGGTGGAACCAACAGGGCCCATTCTGGACGCCCGCGGGCAGCCAGCAGGTTGTCTAGTCAGATGGACATGTCAATGAGTTCGTCGAGGGAGAGGGTGGCGTCCTGACAGCGTCCGTACTCCCGGAGGCTACAGCGATAGTGGTCCATCAGGGCCCTGTTGTTCCACCCCGCCCCAGCGTCCGTACTCCCGGAGGCTACAGCGATAGTGGTCCATCAGGGCCCTGTTGTTCCACCCCGCCCCAGCGTCCGTACTCCCGGAGGCTACAGCGATAGTGGTCCATCAGGGCCCTGTTGTTCCACCCCGCCCCAGCGTCCGTACTCCCGGAGGCTACAGCGATAGTGGTCCATCAGGGCCCTGTTGTTCCACCCCGCCCCAGTGTCCGTACTCCCGGAGGCTACAGCGATAGTGGTCCATCAGGGCCCTGTTGTTCCACCCCGCCCCAGTGTCCGTACTCCCGGAGGCTACAGCGATAGTGGTCCATCAGGGCCCTGTTGTTCCACCCCGCCCCAGCGGCCGTACTCCCGGAGGCTACAGCGATAGTGGTCCATCAGGGCCCTGTTGTTCCACCCCGCCCCAGCGGCCGTACTCCCGGAGGCTACAGCGATAGTGGTCCATCAGGGCCCTGTTGTTCCACCCCGCCCCAGTGTCCGTACTCCCGGAGGCTACAGCGATAGTGGTCCATCAGGGCCCTGTTGTTCCACCCCGCCCCAGCGTCCGTACTCCCGGAGGCTACAGCGATAGTGGTCCATCAGGGCCCTGTTGTTCCACCCCGCCCCAGCGTCCGTACTCCCGGAGGCTACAGCGATAGTGGTCCATCAGGGCCCTGTTGTTCCACCCCGCCCCAGCGTCCGTACTCCCGGAGGCTACAGCGATAGTGGTCCATCAGGGCCCTGTTGTTCCACCCGCCCCAGCGTCCGTACTCCCGGAGGCTACAGCGATAGTGGTCCATCAGGGCCCTGTTGTTCCACCCCGCCCCAGCGTCCGTACTCCCGGAGGCTACAGCGATAGTGGTCCATCAGGGCCCTGTTGTTCCACCCCGCCCCAGCGGCCGTACTCCCGGAGGCTACAGCGATAGTGGTCCATCAGGGCCCTGTTGTTCCACCCCGCCCCAGCGGCCGTACTCCCGGAGGCTACAGCGATAGTGGTCCATCAGGGCCCTGTTGTTCCACCCCGCCCCAGTGTCCGTACTCCCGGAGGCTACAGCGATAGTGGTCCATCAGGGCCCTGTTGTTCCACCCCGCCCCAGTGTCCGTACTCCCGGAGGCTACAGCGATAGTGGTCCATCAGGGCCCTGTTGTTCCACCCCGCCCCAGTGTCCGTACTCCCGGAGGCTACAGCGATAGTGGTCCATCAGGGCCCTGTTGTTCCACCCCGCCCCAGTGTCCGTACTCCCGGAGGCTACAGCGATAGTGGTCCATCAGGGCCCTGTTGTTCCACCCCGCCCCAGTGTCCGTACTCCCGGAGGCTACAGCGATAGTGGTCCATCAGGGCCCTGTTGTTCCACCCCGCCCCAGTGTCCGTACTCCCGGAGGCTACAGCGATAGTGGTCCATCAGGGCCCTGTTGTTCCACCCCGCCCCAGTGTCCGTACTCCCGGAGGCTACAGCGATAGTGGTCCATCAGGGCCCTGTTGTTCCACCCCGCCCCAGTGTCCGTACTCCCGGAGGCTACAGCGATAGTGGTCCATCAGGGCCCTGTTGTTCCACCCCGCCCCAGTGTCCGTACTCCCGGAGGCTACAGCGATAGTGGTCCATCATGGCCCTGTTGTTCCACCCCGCCCCAGCGGCTAAGGTCCGGAACTCCAGCGCAAAGTCCTGCGCGCTCCTCGTCTCCTGTCGCAGGTGAAACAGCCGTTCATCTCGGGGTATTGATCCCTTGCAGAGTCTGGGCCATTCCACACTGCGTTGGCCCACTCCAGGGCTCGACCCGTCAGACAGGAGACGAGGACGCTCTCCTCCCCCGAGGGAGTTGGATGAACGGTAGCCAGGTACAGCTCCAGCGGTAGTAAGAACCCCTGGCACCCAGCCGCTGTTCCATCGTACTCCCTGGGGAGCGCCAGACGCAGAGCACCGGATCCGGACGCCGTAGGAGGGGTAGGTGGTGCTGGCGGAAGAGGAGCTGGGGGTGAGGTAGGGAGGCCACTCCTCTCCCATCGGTCCATCCTCTCCATCATCTGGTCCATTGCCGACCCGATACGGTGGAGAATGGCCATATGATGGAGGACTCGCTCCTCCATGGATGGGAGAGAAGGTGCAGCTGCTCCTGCTGACTCCATTGAGGGGTTCAGAGGATTCTGTCACAAACGCCTGGAGTGGTGGGAGCAGAATCAGATGCAGAGAGCAGAGGAAACCGACTTTATTAGGATTCCCAAAACCAACACCCAAAACAACGGGCGAAAATCGACAGAAAATAGTCCAACCCAACAGAGGGCACAACCGGACAGGAACACAGCACGCACAACCTGACAGGAACACAGGGCACAACCGGACAGGAACACAGCACGCACAACCGGACAGGGACACAGCACGCACAACCGGACAGGAACACAGGGCACAACCGGACAGGAACACAGGGCACAACCTGACAGGAATACAGGGCACAACCTGACAGGAACACAGTACGCACAACCTGACTAACAGAAAAACAATCACGCATAAAAATAGGCGGGCCTAACATACTTAAATAGACATGAATCAAAAACCAAAATAAGAGACAGGTGCAACCAATAAGACCAAACAAACAGAAAAGGGGATCTAGTAGACCGGTGACGACGACCGCCGAGTGCCGCCCGAACAGGCAGGCACTCGTGACACTGGTGGCCACTGAGAGTACTTCCCAGGGTCTCCCTATCTTGAGGGGAGTGATTCTCATGGACTCCTCTAATCTTTGTCGGCTGGGTAGCAGGACAGTGTGTGCGTAGGATACCTAATGTTTGTGTGTGGAAGTGTGTGCGTAAGAAGCCAGTATAAAATGAATGGTTTTGTACAACAGACCAGCGCCCTCGTGAATAAACCTTTTGGACTATTTTAGCTATTTAGTCTGTTTCATTCAACCAGTATCTTACAAATTCTAGGTTGCAGACTGAGTAGTATAATTCAGTTGGGTTATGAACCTTGAGAACATAATTCCCATGACAGGGGGAATAGGTTTTGTCGTGCCCTCTTCACGACAGTCTTGGTGTGTTTGGACCATGTTAGTTTGTTGGTGATGTGGACACCTAGGAACTTGAAGCTCTCAACCTGCTGCACTACAGCCCGTCGATGAGAATGGGGGCGTGCTCGGTCCTCCTTTTCCTGTAGACCACAATCATCTCCTTTGTCTTGATCACGTTGAGGGAAAGGTTGTTGTCCTGGCACCACACGGCCAGGTCTGTGACCTCCTCCCTATAGGCTGTCTCGTCATTGTCGGTGATCAGGCCTACAACTGTTGTGTCAATGGCAAACTTAATGATGGTGTTGGAGTTGTGCCTGGCCATGCAGTCATGAGTGAACAGGGAGTACAGGAGGGGACCAAGCACGCACCCTGAGGGGCCCCCGTATTGAGGATCAGCATGGCAGATGTGTTGTTACCTACCCTCACCACCTGGGGACGGCCAGTCAGGAAATCCAGGATCCAGTTGCAGAGGGAAGTGTTTAGTCCCAGGGTCCTTAGCTTAGTGATGAGCTTTGAGGGCACTATGGTGTTGAATGCTGAGCTGTAGTCAATGAATAGCATTCTCACGTAGGTGCTCCTTTTGTCCAGGTGGGAAAGGGCCGTGTGGAGTGCAATAGAGACTGTATCATCTGTGGATCTGTCGGGGTGGTATGCAAATTGGAGTGGGCCTAGGGTGCCTGGAATAATGGTGTTGATGTGAGCCATGCCTTTCAAAGCACTTCATGGCTACAGATGTGAGTGCTACGGGTCGGTAGGCATTTAGGCAGGTTGGCTTTGTGTTCTTGGGCACAGGGACTATGGTGGTCTGCTTGAAACATGTTGTCCACAGACTTGGACAGGGAGAGGTTGAAAATGTCAGTGAAGACACTTGCCAGTTGGTGAGCGCATGCTCGGAGTACAAATCCTGGTAATCCGTCTGGCCCTGCGGCCTTGTGAATGTTGACCTGTTTACAGGTCTTACTTACATCGGCTACGGAGAGCGTGATTAGAGTAATCCGGAACACCTGATGCTCTCATGCATGTTTTAGTGTTACTTACCTCGATGAGAGCATAGAAGTAATTTAGCACGTCTGGTAGGCTCGTGCCACTGGGCAACTCTCAGCTGTGATTCCCTTTGTAGTCTGTAACAGTTTGTTAGCCCTGCCACATCCGACCAGCGTCGGAGTCGGTGTAGTACGATTCAATCTTAGTCCTGCATTGATGCTTTGCCTGTTTGATGGTTCATTGGAGGGCATTGCAGGATTTCTTATAAGTGTCCAGGTTAGCAGTCAAACCGTCCCTGTAATCTGTAACTCCACTCTAATAGTCAGACCTGTAATCTGTAACTCCACTCTAACAGTCAGACCTGTCCTGTAATCTGTAACTCCACTCTAACAGTCAGACCTGTCCTGTAATCTGTAACTCCACTCTAATAGTCAGACCTGTAATCTGTAACTCCACTCTAACAGTCAGACCTGTCCTGTAATCTGTAACTCCACTCTAACAGTCAGACCTGTCCTGTAATCTGTAACTCCACTGACAGTCAGACCTGTCCTGTAATCTGTAACTCCACTGACAGTCAGACCTGTCCTGTAATCTGTAACTCCACTCTAACAGTCAGACCTGTCCTGTTATCTGTAACTCCACTCTAACAGTCAGACCTGTCCTGTAATCTGTAACTCCACTGACAGTCAGACCTGTCTTGTAATCTGTAACTCCACTGACAGTCAGACCTGTCCTGTAATCTGTAACTCCACTCTAACAGTCAGACCTGTCCTGTAATCTGTAACTCCACTGACAGTCAGACCTGTCCTGTAATCTGTAACTCCACTCTAACAGTCAGACCTGTCCTGTAATTTGTAACTCCACTGACAGTCAGACCTGTCTTGTAATCTGTAACCCCACTCAAACATCCTGCACCTCTAATGTCATGTTAAACATCCTGCACCTCTAATGTCATGTTAAACATCCTGCACCTCTAATGTCATGTTAAACATCCTGCACCTCTAATGTCATGTTAAACATCCTGCACCTCTAATGTCATATAATGTTAAACATCCTGCACCTCCAATGTCATGTTAAACATCCTACACCTCTAATGTCATGTTAAACATCCTGCACCTCTAATGTCATATAATGTAAAACATCCTGCACATCCAATGTCATGTTAAACATCAGGACTGTTGAACAAGGCTAATAGGGTAGTGCACTATATAGGGAATAAGGTGCAATTTAGGACGCAGGCTTTGTTATCAACTACAACAGTAGGCTCCATGAAGGTAACAAAGGTGTTAGCTAGTAGTAGCTACCTAGGATGCTATTCTCAATGGCTTTAAGACGTTAACGGTGTTAGCTAGTAGCTACCTAGGATGCTATTCTCAGTGGCTTTAAGACGTTAACGGTGTTAGCTAGTAGCTACCTAGGATGCTATTCTCAATGGCTTTAAGAAGTTAACGGTGTTAGCTAGTAGCTACCTAGGATGCTATTCTCAGTTGCTTAAAGGCATTAACAACAGTGTTAGCTAGGAGCTACCTAGGATGCTATTCTCAGTGGCTTTAAGACGTTAACGGTGTTAGCTAGTAGCTACCTAGGATGCTATTCTCAGTGGCTTAAAGGCATTAACAACAGTGTTAGCTAGTAGCTACCTAGGATGCTATTCTCAGTGGCTTTAAGACGTTAACGGTGTTAGCTAGTAGCTACCTAGGATGCTATTCTCAGTGGCTTTAAGACGTTAACGGTGTTAGCTAGTAGCTACCTAGGATGCTATTCTCAGTGGCTTTAAGACGTTAACGGTGTTAGCTAGTAGCTACCTAGGATGCTATTTTCAGTGGCTTAAAGGCATTAACAACAGTGTTAGCTAGGAGCTACCTATGATGCTATTCTCAGTGGCTTTAAGACGTTAACGGTGTTAGCTAGTAGCTACCTAGGATGCTATTCTCAGTGGCTTTAAGATGTTAACGGTGTTAGCTAGTAGCTACCTAGGATGCTATTTTCAGTGGCTTAAAGGCATTAACAACAGTGTTAGCTAGGAGCTACCTAGGATGCTATTCTCAGTGGCTTTAAGATGTTAACGGTGTTAGCTAGTAGCTACCTAGGATGCTATTCTCAGTGGCTTTAAGACGTTAACGGTGTTAGCTAGTAGTAGCTACCCAGGATGCTATTCTCAGAGGCCCAAAGGGCACCCTACAGGCTCGTGTCCAAAGTAGTGCCAGGGTTTTACCACCAGGACATTATCCAAGCTTGTAAAGCAGTCAGTCAAAAGTAATTTCATTGTCATCATTTCAGTAAAATATGCATTCCATTTACACATGCAGTTGTTTATTATTCCTTTAGTGAGATCACATGAGGTCTGCAGAGTGCACATGTTAAGATTACTTATTGCTTATACCTTATTTGAAAGTTTTAATATTCATTTTAAAAGTCTTGTTCAGGAAAACAACAGGGTCATAAGGAACAAGTCGAGTCCCTAAACGAACCCCAAATACTCCCCCATTACTGTCCTCCATCCCAGATGAAAATAACCAAAAACACCCCTTCCCTTCCAATCCCAAAAAATAAAAATAAAAATGCAACCACACTTCAAGCGGAGGAGGGAGGCGAGGGGTGAGGAGAGGAGGAGGGTGAGGAGAGGAGGAGGGTGAGGAGAGGGGTGAGGAGAGGAGGAGGGTGAGGAGGATGGTGAGGAGAGGAGGAGGGTGAGGAGAGGGGTGAGGAGAGGAGGAGGGTGAGGAGGATGGTGAGGAGAGGAGGAGGGTGAGGAGAGGGGTGAGGAGAGGAGGAGGGTGAGGAGGATGGTGAGGAGAGGAGGAGGGTGAGGAGAGGGGTGAGGAGAGGAGGAGGGTGAGGAGGATGGTGAGGAGAGGAGGAGGGTGAGGAGAGGGGTGAGGAGAGGAGGAGGGTGAGGAGGATGGTGAGGAGAGGAGGAGGGTGAGGAGGATGGTGAGGAGAGGAGGAGGGTGAGGAGAGGGGTGAGGAGAGGAGGAGGGTGAGGAGGATGGTGAGGAGAGGAGGAGGGTGAGGAGGATGGTGAGGAGAGGAGGAGGGTGAGGAGAGGGGTGAGGAGAGGAGGAGGGTGAGGAGGATGGTGAGGAGAGGAGGAGGGTGAGGAGAGGGGTGAGGAGAGGAGGAGGGTGAGGAGGATGGTGAGGAGAGGAGGAGGGTGAGGAGAGGGGTGAGGAGAGGAGGAGGGTGAGGAGGATGGTGAGGAGAGGAGGAGGGTGAGGAGAGGGGTGAGGAGAGGAGGAGGGTGAGGAGGATGGTGAGGAGAGGAGGAGGGTGAGGAGAGGGGTGAGGAGAGGAGGAGGGTGAGGAGAGGGGTGAGGAGAGGAGGAGGGAGGCGAGGAGTAGGGTGAGGAGGATGGTGAGGAGAGGAGGAGGGTGAGGAGGAGGGTGAGGAGGATGGTGAGGAGAGGAGGAGGGTGAGGAGAGGGGTGAGGAGAGGAGGAGGGTGAGGAGGATGGTGAGGAGAGGAGGAGGGTGAGGAGAGGGGTGAGGAGAGGAGGAGGGTGAGGAGAGGGGTGAGGAGAGGAGGAGGGAGGCGAGGAGTAGGGTGAGGAGGATGGTGAGGAGAGGAGGAGGGTGAGGAGGATGGTGAGGAGAGGAGGAGGGTGAGGAGAGGGGTGAGGCGAGGAGTAGGGTGAGGAGGATGGTGAGGAGAGGAGGAGGGTGAGGAGAGGGGTGAGGAGAGGAGGAGGGTGAGGAGGATGGTGAGGAGAGGAGGAGGGTGAGGAGAGGGGTGAGGAGAGGAGGAGGGTGAGGAGGAGGGTGAGGAGGATGGTGAGGAGAGGAGGAGGGTGAGGAGAGGGGTGAGGAGAGGAGGAGGGTGAGGAGGATGGTGAGGAGAGGAGGAGGGTGAGGAGAGGGGTGAGGAGAGGAGGAGGGAGGCGAGGAGTAGGGTGAGGAGGATGGTGAGGAGAGGAGGAGGGTGAGGAGGATGGTGAGGAGAGGAGGAGGGTGAGGAGAGGGGTGAGGCGAGGAGTAGGGTGAGGAGGATGGTGAGGAGAGGAGGAGGGTGAGGAGAGGGGTGAGGAGAGGAGGAGGGTGAGGAGGATGGTGAGGAGAGGAGGAGGGTGAGGAGAGGGGTGAGGAGAGGAGGAGGGTGAGGAGGATGGTGAGGAGAGGAGGAGGGTGAGGAGAGGGGTGAGGAGAGGAGGAGCCTTTCTGGCTTGGACAAGGCTACTATCGGCACTGGTAAAAAAGTACTATATAGGGAAGAGGGTGCCATTTGGGAATGTCCGAGGTGAACCACATCAATGTACAAGGAGGGCCCCGGCTGCGTAGCTAACAGAGCTGTCCTGCCAGTTCCTGCACTGGGAAGACTGGGCATAGTTCAGGAAGGAGAAGTTCATCTCTGTTCCACTCTTCCTCAGCTCAGACACAGCCTGGAAAACAATATCAATCAAGTAGGAAGAAAGCAAGAAACAGTCAGATGTACACTACCGTTCAAACGTTTAGTGTCACTTTGTCCTTGTTTTTGAAAGAAAAGTATTTTTTTGTCCATTAAAATAACATCAAATTGATCATAAATACAGTGTAGACATTGTTAATGTTGTAAATGACTATTCTAGCTGGAAATGGCAGATTTTTTTATGGAATATCTACATAGGCGTCCAGAGACACTAATGTACTTGTCCTCTTGCTCAGTTGTGCACCGGGGCCTCCCACTCCTCTTTCTATTCTGGTTAGGGCCAGTTTGCCCTGTTCTGTGGAAGGAGTAGTACACAGCGGTGTACGAGATCTTCAGTTTCTTGGCAATTTCTTACATGGAATAGCCTTCATTTCCCAGAACAAGAATAGACTGACGAGTTTCAGAAGAAAGGTCTTTGTTTCTGGCCATTTTCAGCCTGTAATCAAAACCACAAATGCTGACGCTCCAGATACTCAACTAAAGGCCATACTCATCTAAAGGCCAGTTTTATTGCTTCTTTAACCAGAACAACAGTTTTCAGCTGTGCTAACATAATTGCAAAACGGTTTTCTAATGTTCAATTAGCCTTTTAAAATTATAAACTTGGATTAGCTAAAACAACGTGCCATTGGAACACAGGAGTGATGGTTGCTGATAATGGGCCTCTGTACCCCTATGTAGATATTCCATCCGTTTCCAGCTACAATATTCATTTACAACATTAACAATGTCTACAATGTATTTTTGATCAATTTGATGTTATTTTAAATGGACAAAACAAGGACATTTTTAAGTGACCCCAAATGTTTGAACAGTAGTGTACATCACATGACACAGGAACAGTCAGATACACAGACCTTCTGGCTCACAGGGCTGTGTCATGTGATGTATAACTAACAAAGGTGTACTGTAGATGTCAGATTATAACATGGTTGTTGTTGTACTTGTTATGACTCACGTTTAGCAGCACTCCAATAGGATGACGGCCACAGATGGTGTTGTGGTATTTCTTCAAGTAGTTGATGAAGGACATGGGGTCCAGTGTTTCTATAATGCCCATACCCTGGAGAGACAAGAGAGAGGGGTTTAGAACCCAGTCTGATATGGTTAACAATATAACCCTAACCCTGGAGAGACAAGAGAGAGGGGTTTAGAACCCAGTCTGATACTGTTAACTATATAACCCTAACCCTGGAGACACAAGGGACAGGGGTTTAGAACCCAGTCTGATACCCCTAACAGTTAGCTACAGTACCAGTCAAAAGTTGACACCTATTCATTATAGGGTTTTTCTTGATTTTTACTATTGTCTACATTGTAGAAAAATAGTGAAGACATCAAAACTATGAAATAACACATGGAATCATGTAGTAACCAAAAAAGTGGTAAACAAATAAAACGTTTTGAGATTCTTCAAATTGGCCACCCTTTCTTTGCCTTGATGACAGCTTTGCATACTCTTGGCATTCTCTCAACCAGCTTCATGAGGTAGTCACCTGGAATGCATTTCAATTAACAGGTGTGCCTTTCTTTCCATCTTAATGCATTTGAGCCAATCAGTTGTGTTGTGACAAGGTAGGGGTGGTATACAGAAGATAGCCCTATTTGGTAAAAGACCAAGTCCATATTATTGTAAGAACAGCTCAAATAAGCAAAGAGAAATGACAGTCCATTATTTTAAGACATGAAGGTCAGTCAATACGGAAAACTTCAAGAACTTTAGTTTCTTCAAGTGCAGTCGCAAAAACCATCAAGGGCTTTGATGAAACTGGATCTCATGAGGACCGCCACAGGAAAGGAAGACCCAGAGTTACCTCTGCTGCAGAGGATAAGTTCATTAGAGTTACCAGCCTCAGAAATTGCAGCCCAAATAAATGCTTCACAGAGTTCAAGTAACAGACACATCTCAACATCAACTGTTCAAAGGAGACTGCGTGAATCAGGCCTTTGTGGTCAAATTGCTGTAAAGAAACCACTACTAAAGGACACCAATAAGAAGAAGAGACTTGCTTGGGCCAAGAAACACGAGCAATGTACATTAGACCGGTGGAAATCTGTCCTTTGGTCCTTTAGTCCAAATGTGAGATTTTTGGCTCCAACCACCGTGTCTTTGTGAGACGCAGAGTAGGTGAACGGATGATCCCCGCATGTGTGATTCCCACCATGAAGCATGGAGGAGGCGGCGTGATGGTGCTTTGCTGGTGACACTGTCAATGATTTATTTAGAATTCAAGACACACTTAACCAGCATGGCTACCACAACATTCTGCAGCGATACGCCATCCCATCTGGTTTGCTCTTAGTGGGACTATCATTTGTTTTTCAACAGGACAATGATCCAACACACCTCCAGGCTGTGTAATGGCTATTTGACCAAGAAGGAGAGTGATGGAGTGCTGCATCAGATGACCTAGCCTCTACAATCACCCGACCTCAACCCAATTGAGATGGTTTGGGATGAGTTGGACCGCAGAGGGAAGGAAAAGCAGCCAACAAGTGCTCAGCATATGTGGGAACTCCTTCAAGACTGTTGGAAAAGCATTCTAGCTGAATCTGGTTGAGAGAATGCCAAGCATGTACAAAGCTGTCATCAAGGCAACATGTGGCTACTTTGAAGTATCTGAAATATGAAGTGGAAACATCTTGGAGCAACAATGGCTCAGCCGCAAAGTGGTAGGCCACAGAAGCTCACAGAACAGGACCGCCAAGTGCTGAAGCGCATAAAAACCGCCTGTCCTCAGTTTCAACACTCACTACAGAGCAACGTAAGCACAATAACTGTTAGTCTGGAGCTTCATGAAATTGGTTTCCATGGCCGAGCAGCTGCACACAAGCCTAAGATCACCATGCGCAATGCCAAGCGTCGGCTGAAGCGGTATAAAGCTCGACCACCATTGGACTCTGGAGGAGTGGAAACATGTTCTCTGGAGTGATGAATCACGCTTCACCATCTGGCAGTCCAACGGACTAATCTGGGTTTGGATACCAGGCGAACACCACCTGCCCGAAAGCATAGTGACAACTATAAAGTTTGGTGGTGGAGGGTTAATGGTCAGGGGATGTTTTTCATGGTTCGGGCCCCATAGTTTCAGTGAAGGGAAATCTTAATGCTACAGCATACAATGACATTCCAGACGATTGTGTGCTTCCACCTGTCGTAACAGTTTGTGGAAGACCCTTTCCTGTTTCAGCATGACGATGCCCCGGTGCACAAAGAGAGGTCCATACAGAAACTGTTTGTCGAGATCGGTGTGGAAGAACTTGGCTGGCCTGCACAGAGCCCTGACCTCAACCCCATCGAACATCTTTGGGAGGAATTGGAACACAGACTGTGAGCCAGGCCTAATCACCCAATCACCCAACATCAGTGCCCGACCTCCTTAATACTCTTGTGGCTGAACGGAAGCAAGTTCCTGCAGCAACGTTCCAACATCTAATGGAACTCCTTCCCAGAAGAGGGAAGGCTGTTATAGCAGCAAACGGGGGGATCAACTCCATATTAATTAATTAATGGAATGAGATGTTTGACGAGCAGGTGTCCACATACTTTTGGTAGTGTATTTTACATATGTTATTGCAGGTGTAGCGAAATGTTTACGTTCATAGCTTCAACGGTGCTGTAATACTTAACAAAATAAGCAAATCCCCAAAAATAAAGAGAACGGAATTAAGAAATATTAGAACAAGCAATGTCAGAGTCCTGAATATATAAACACAGATATGATGGTGTGTACAGACATGTTACTAGAAATACCTGAATATCAGACTGTGTTTACCATTTTATCAAGGTGTTCAATGGATCTGTGGATCTCTCCTTGAGCCTCGTCATAGTACGTGTAGCGGAACCGTTGGCCTGTGGGAAGGAGGTAGATATTAACCGTTGGCCTGTGGGAAGGAGGTAGATATTAACCGTTGGCCTGTGGGAAGGAGGTAGATATTAACCGTTGGCCTGTGGGAAGGAGGTAGATATTAACCGTTGGCCTGTGGGAAGGAGGTAGATATTAACCGTTGGCCTGTGGGAAGGAGGTGGATATTAACCGTTGGCCTGTGGGAAGGAGGTGGATATTAACCGTTGGCCTGTGGGAAGGAGGTAAACATTAACCGTTGGCCTGTGGGAAGGAGGTAGACATTAACCGTTGGCCTGTGGGAAGGAGGTAGACATTAACCGTTGGCCTGTGGGAAGGAGGTAGACATTAACCGTTGGCCTGTGGGAAGCAGGTAAACATTAACCGTTGGCCCGTGGGAAGGAGGTAAACACATTAACCGTTGGTTAATAATTTTGCACGCCCAATTTTTCAGTTTTTGATTTGTTAAAAAAAGTTTGAAATATCCAATAAATGTCGTTCCACTTCATGATTGTGTCCCACTTGTTGTTGATTCTTCACACAAAATACAGTTTTATATCTTTATGTTTGAAGCCTGAAATGTGGCAAAACGTCGGAAAGTTCAAGGGGGCCGAATACTTTCGCAAGGCACTGTATACCCCCCCCCACCCCATTTTTAAGGGAGCAAAATAATTGTGACTCGACAAACCCGTTGGATGCTTTGGCTGGTTGATTTGTTTGTGTTTCAGATTATTTTGTGCCCAATAGAAATGAATGGTAAATAATGCATTATTTAACCTAGGAAGAGTAGGTGCTGCCTTGGCAGGAACTAATAGGGATCCATAATAAACCCCAGGAAGAGTAGCTGCTGCCTTGGCAGGAACTAATAGGGATCCATAATAAACCCCAGGAAGAGTAGGTGCTGCCTTGGCAGGACCTAATGGGGATCCATAATACACCCCAGGAAGAGTAGCTGCTGCCTTGGCAGGAACTAATGGGGATCCATAATAAACCCCAGGAAGAGTAGCTGCTGCCTTGGCAGGAACTAATAGGGATCCATAATAAACCCCAGGAAGAGTAGGTGGTGCCTTGGCAGGACCTAATGGGGATCCATAATAAACCCCAGGAAGAGTAGCTACTGCCTTGGCAGGACCTAATGGGGATCCATAATAAACCCCAGGAAGAGTAGCTGATGCCTTGGCAGGAACTCGTGGGGATCCATATTAAACCCCAGGAAGTGTAGCTGCTGCCTAAGCAGGAACTAATGGGGATCCATAATAAACCCCAGGAAGAGTAGCTGCTGCCTTGGCAGGAACTAATGGGGATCCATAATAAACCCCAGGAAGAGTAGCTGCTGCCTTGGCAGGAACTAATAGGGATCCATAATAAACCCCAGGAAGAGTAGGTGCTGCCTTGGCAGGAACTAATGGGGATCCATAATAAACCCCAGGAAGAGTAGCTACTGCCTTGGCAGGACCTAATGGGGATCCATAATAAACCCCAGGAAGAGTAGCTGATGCCTTGGCAGGAACTCGTGGGGATCCATATTAAACCCCAGGAAGTGTAGCTGCTGCCTAAGCAGGAACTAATGGGGATCCATAATAAACCCCAGGAAGAGTAGCTGCTGCCTTGGCAGGAACTAATGGGGATCCATAATAAACCCCAGGAAGAGTAGCTGCTGCCTTGGCAGGAACTAATGTGGATCCATAATAAACCCCAGGAAGAGTAGCTGCTGCTTTGGCAGGAACTAATGGGGATCCATAATAAACCCCAGGGGATCCATAATAAACCCCAGGAAGAGTAGCTGCTGCCTTGGCCTGAACTAATGGGGATCCATAATAAACCCCAGGAAGAGTAGCTGATGCCTTGGCAGGAACTCATGGGGATCCATAATAAACCCCAGGAAGAGTAGCTGCTTTCTTGGCAGGAACTAATGGGGATCCATAATAAACCCCAGGAAGAGTAGCTGCTGCCTTGACAGGAACTAATGGGGATCCATAATAAACCCCAGGAAGAGTAGCTGCTGCCTTGGCAGGAACTAATGGGGAACCATAATAAACCCCAGGAAGAGTAGCTGCTGCCTTGACAGGAACTAATGGGGATCCATAATAAACCCCAGGAAGAGTAGCTGCTGCCTTGACAGGAAGGAACTCATGGGGATTATTAACCCAGATTACAACACAAAATGAGTTTACCCTAAATTGAGCAACTCGGCTGGTTGTGATGTTTACGATGCACTATCACATTTTAAGTCATACAAATAACAATTATTTATAGCCTATACTGAGGCTAAATACAAGTATTCAAAAACATAATTTGATATTTTTTGGGGTGAGTGACAGTTAAGGATGAAGGAGAGGTTTTTCCACAAGACAGAACCACTGTTTCCTTATAGAACCCCAAGGAGACAGAACACCTGTTTCCTTATAGAACCCCAAGGAGACAGAACACCTGTTTCCTTATAGAACCCCAAGGAGACAGAACCACTGTTTCCTTATCGAACCCTTTTCACCGACCTGTCTTTTCTTTCCAGCAACTACAGCGAATGGATGTATAACCAGACTAGCTCAACTCAGTAGTGTGAACAGGGTATAATATATTGATCTCTACCAGTCCTGTTCAGTACGTACCCCAGTGGCAGAAGTCAGAGGAGATGATGAACAAGTTGGAGGGATCAGCCAGATACCTGCTCAGCAGTTTCCCATAATCCTGTTCTTTAGACACACTGAGGGCTCCAACCAGCACTGGGACAATGCTGAGCTCATCTTTATGACTGCAGTAGGAATTGGAGACAACACATTACAAGTCTGTATGGGTGTGGTGGACTGGGGACAGTTACCTGACTGAGATGGAATAAGCTGTTACAGAGACTGAACGCGTATTAACCCCACCTGATTAAAAGGTGTGGGTATTAACCCAACCTGATTAAAAGGAACGTGTGGGTATTAACCCAACCTGATTAAAAGGTGTGGGTATTAACCCAACCTGATTAAAAGGTGTGGGTATTAACCCAACCTGATTAAAAGGTGTGGGTATTAACCCAACCTGATTAAAAGGTGTGGGTATTAACCCAACCTGATTAAAAGGTGTGGGTATTAACCCAACCTGATTAAAAGGTGTGGGTATTAACCCAACCTGATTAAAAGGTGTGGGTATTAACCCAAACTGATTAAAAGGTGTGGGTATTAACCCAACCTGATTAAAAGGTGTGGGTATTAACCCAAACTGATTAAAAGCCAGGTGTGGGTATTAACCCAACCTGATTAAAAGGTGTGGGTATTAACCCAAACTGATTAAAAGCCAGGTGTGGGTATTAACCCAACCTGATTAAAAGGTGTGGGTATTAACCCAAACTGATTAAAAGCCAGGTGTGGGTATTAACCCAACCTGATTAAAAGGTGTGGGTATTAACCCAACCTGATTAAAAGGTGTGGGTATTAACCCAAACTGATTAAAAGGTGTGGGTATTAACCCAACCTGATTAAAAGGTGTGGGTATTAACCCAACCTGGTTAAAAGGTGTGGGTATTAACCCAACCTGATAAAAAGGTGTGGGTATTAACCCAAACTGATTAAAAGCCAGGTGTGGGTATTAACCCAACCTGATTAAAAGGTGTGGGTATTAACCCAACCTGATTAAAAGGTGTGGGTATTAACCCAACCTGATTAAAAGGTGTGGGTATTAACCCAACCTGATTAAAAGGTGTGGGTATTAACCCAACCTGGTTAAAAGGTGTGGGTATTAACCCAACCTGATTAAAAGGTGTGGGTATTAACCCAACCTGATTAAAAGGTGTGGGTATCAACCCAACCTGATTAAAAGCAAGGTGTGGGTATTAACCCAACCTGATTAAAAGCAAGGTGTGGGTATTAACCCAACCTGATTAAAAGCAAGGTGTGGGTATTAACCCAACCTGATTAAAAGCAAGGTGTGGGTATTAACCCAACCTGATTAAAAGCAAGGTGTGGGTATTAACCCAACCTGGTTAAAAGGTGTGGGTATTAACCCAACCTGATTAAAAGGTGTGGGTATTAACCCAACCTGATTAAAAGGTGTGGGTATTAACCCAACCTGATTAAAAGGTGTGGGTATTAACCCAACCTGGTTAAAAGGTGTGGGTATTAACCCAACCTGGTTAAAAGGTGTGGGTATTAACCTAACCTGATTAAAAGGTGTGGATATTAACCTAACCTGATTAAAAGGTGTGGGTATTAACCTAACCTGATTAAAAGGTGTGGGTATTAACCTAACCTGATTAAAAGGTGTGGGTATTAACCCAACCTGGTTAAAAGGTGTGCATGCTCATTGAGTGGGTTCATTAATTGAGCATGCAGGCTTTACTTAAGATTAGATTCTTGATTTATAATGACTCTCCATTAGCGACAGCTAGTCTTAGTGGGGTCCGACACAGTAAACAACCAATCATTAGTAAACAACCAATCATTAGTAAACAACCAATCATTAGTAAACAACCAATCATTAGTAAACAACCAATCATTAGTAAACAACCAATCATTAGTAAAACAACCAATCATTAGTAAACAACCAATCATTAGTAAACAACCAATCATTAGTAAACAACCAATCATTAGTAAACAACCAATCATTAGTAAAACAACCAATCATTAGTAAACAACCAATCATTAGTAAACAACCAATCATTAGTAAACAACCAATCATTAGTAAACAACCAATCATTAGTAAACAACCAATCATTAGTAAACAACCAATCATTAGTAAAACAACCAATCATTAGTAAACAACCAATCATTAGTAAACAACCAATCATAAACCATAGTAATGAAGCAAAACATCATGATGCTTGGGGATGACAGAACTACACAAAATGTCAAGGCAAACCAGTCATTAGACCCACAGCTCTCCTCCATTAGTCATGAGGCCCTGCTGGCTCCCACAACCTGGCAGACAAGTCAGGTCTATATCGTGGCTCTCTAGTCTCTTAATCACTGTACTCTCCACTGATGGATGGCTTGTGATGAATGAAGCAGACAACATGTCCTGACAGACTGTCCTCTGTCTTACCTCTCCATGGCTTTAGCAGTGTAAGACAGGTGCATTGCAATGCTGTGCTCCTCCTCGTCTGTCTGAAGACTCATCCTCTCAAACATCCCAGTCTTCCAGAGGTCAGCATAGACTAGAGGGAGGTGAGGATTCAATATACAGGAGATCAGCATAGACTAGAGGGAGGTGAGGATTCAATATACAGGAGATCAGCATAGACTAGAGGGAGGTGAGGATTCAATATACAGGTCAGCATAGACTAGAGGGAGGTGAGGATTCAATATACAGGCCAGCATAGACTAGAGGGAGGTGAGGGTTCAATATACAGGTCAGCATAGACTAGAGGGAGGTGAGGGTTCAATATACAGGTCAGCATAGACTAGAGGGAGGTGAGGATTCAATATACAGGTCAGCATAGACTAGAGGGAGGTGAGGATTCAATATACAGGTCAGCATAGACTAGAGGGAGGTGAGGGTTCAATATACAGGTCACCATAGACTAGAGGGAGGTGAGGATTCAATATACAGGAGGTCAACATAGACTAGAGGGAGGTGAGGATTCAGTATACAGGTCAGCATAGACTAGAGGGAGGTGAGGGTTCAATATACAGGAGGTCAACATAGACTAGAGGGAGGTGAGGATTCAATATACAGAGATCAACATAGACTAGAGGGAGGTGAGGATTCAATATCCAGGAGGTCAGCATAGACTAGAGGGAGGTGAGGATTCAATATACAGGAGATCAGAATAGACTAGAGCGAGGTGAGGATTCAATATACAGGAGATCAGCATAGACTAGAGGGAGGTGAGGATTCAATATACAGGAGGTCAGCATAGACTAGAGGGAGGTGAGGATCCAATATACAGGTCAGCATAGACTAGAGGGAGGTGAGGGTTCAATATACAGGAGATCAGCATAGACTAGAGGGAGGTGAGGGTTCAATATACAGGAGGTCAACATAGACTAGAGAGAGGTGAGGATTCAATATACAGGAGATCAGCATAGACTAGAGGGAGGTGAGGGTTAAATATACAGACATCAGCATAGACTAGAGGGAGGTGAGGATTCAATATACAGGAGGTCAGCATAGACTAGAGGGAGGTGAGGATTCAATATACAGGTCAGCATAGACTAGAGGGAGGTGAGGGTTCAATATACAGGAGGTCAACATAGACTAGAGGGAGGGAGGTGAGGATTCAATATACAGGAGGTCAGCATAGACTAGAGAGAGGTGAGGATTCAATATACAGGAGGTCAACATAGACTAGAGGGAGGTGAGGATTCAATATACAGGAGGTCAACATAGACTAGAGGGAGGTGAGGATTCAATATCCAGGAGGTCAGCATAGACTAGAGGGATGTGAGGATTCAATATACAGGAGGTCAGCATAGACTAGAGGGAGGTGAGGATTCAATATCCAGGAGGTCAACATAGACTAGAGGGCGGTGAGGATTCAATATCCACATTATTACTGGTGAACAGAGGCTCGTATTAGCATTTGACTGCGAGTCATTAGTTCAGATGCACTGATGCGTTTGGCAGCGTCAGTGAGAATGTCTCTTTTCCAGTATCAGTCAGATGATTGGTCCCCTGAGGACAACTCAGGTTTTTGTTTGTGTCAAGCTAAAAAAAAGGCACAATAAACACTGGATTAGGGCTGTGGCGGTCATGGAATTACGGATGACGGTAATTGGCCAGCCAAATGACCATGGTCTCAGTAATAACTTGAAAAATAATAATTAGGCACTCCTCTCCTTCACTCCGGACTGCATGTGCTGCCACATAAAGAGAATAGAAGGGGCATCCCCATTCAAGTCAATGGTAGCGTAATGGTTGGACTGGAGGCCCTTGGTGAGTGTACCAATAGGAGCAAAGCAGGAAGTGTACCCATCAATATGTGCTGTGATTTGTTGGTGCAGCTCCAACTGACATTACAAAAAAAAATACGTTGCATAAACCACATCAGTTAACATCATTTGAATGAACATTCTATACCAAACCAAAATAAATGCAACATGTAAAGTGTTGGCCCCATGGTCCATGAGCTGAAATAAAAGATCCCAGAAATGTTCCGTGCGCACAAAAAGCTGATTTCTCTCAAATATGTTGTGCACGAATTTGTTTATATCCCTATTAGTGAACATTTCTCCATTAACAAGATAATCCATCCACCTGACAGGTGTGGCATATCAAGAAGCTGATTCAACAGCATGATCATTACACAGGTGCACGTTGAGCTGGGGACAATAAAAGGCCACTAAAATGTGCAGTTTTGTCACAACACAATGCCACAGATGTCTCAAGATGAGGGAGAGTGCAATTGGCATGCTGACTGCAGGAATGTCCACCAGAGTTGTTGCAAGATCATTTTGTTAATTTCTCTTCCATAAGCCTCCAACGTCGTTTTAAAGAATTTGGCAGTATGTCCAACCGGCCTCATATCCGCAGACCACGTGTTACCACGCCAGCCCAGGACCTCCACATTCGGCTTCTTCACCTGAGGCATCGTCTGAGACCAGCCACAAGAACAACTGATAAAACTGGGTTTGCACAAACTAAGATTTTCTGCACAAACTGTCAGAAACCGTCTTAGGGAAGCTTATTTGTGTGCTCGTCGTCCTCACCAGGGTCTTGGTCTGACTGCACTGTGGCGTCGTGACCGACATCAGTGGGCAAATGCTCACCTTCGATGGCCAATGGCACACTGGCCCAGACCAGCTATGAAGAGGCTTTGGCCCAGACCAGTTATGAAGAGGCCTTGGCCCAGACCAGCTATGAAGAGGTCTTGGCCCAGACCAGCTATGAAGAGGCCTTGGCCCAGACCAGCTATGAAGAGGGCTGTAACGGTACACACCTCAAGGCCCCTCCTCCTCCTGCTCTCCACCTCAAGGCCCCTCTTCCGCCATCCCTTTCAAGGCCCCTCCTCCCCCTCCTCCGTCTGCTCCCCCTCTCAAGGCCCCTCCTCCTCCTGCTCTCCCTCTCAAGGCCCCTCCTCCTCCTGCTCTCCACCTCAAGGCCCCTCTTCCGCCATCACTCTCAAGGCCCCTGCTCTCCCTCTCAAGGCCCCTGCTCTCCCTCTCAAGGCCCCTGCTCCCCCTCTCAAGGCCCCTCCTCCATCTGCTCCCCCTCTCAAGGCCCCTCCTCCTCCTGCTCTCCACCTCAACGCCCCTCTTCTGCCATCCCTCTCAAGGCCACTGCTCTCCCTCTCAAGGCCCCTGCTCCCCCTCTCAAGGCCCCTCCTCCTCCTGCTCTCCATTTCTAGGCTCCTCCTCCGCCTGCTACCCCTCTCAAGGCTCCTCCTCCGCCTGCTACCCCTCTCAAGGCTCCTCCTCCGCCTGCTCCCCCTCTCAAGGCCCCTCCTCCGCCTGCTCCCCCTCTCAAGGCCCCTCCTCTGCCTGCTCCCCCTCTCAAGGCCCCTCCTCCGCCTGCTCCCCCTCTCAAGGCCCCTCCTCTGCCTGCTCCCCCTCTCAAGGCCCCTCCTCCGCCTATCAGCTCTGGTTAATAAAGTTACTTTCAAATGGACTTTTCTGCTGCTTCCCTAACTCGGATCTGACCACGTGAACACGGAACTGGTCATCATCAGGTCCGTTTGGAAAGAGTCTCTATACTGAAAAATGTATTTATGCGGATTTGTTTGGGTGGGAAAGCCCCAGGTCCATTTCAGAATGGGTTCAACTTCTTAGACCGCTACTTGAGGCCCAACAACAGACAACGGCAGGAATATTGTAAACAATGTCACAGAAACTGGACTTGGGGCCTGGAATAGGGTGGTTTGTTTTGCCAAATAAACAAAAATGGACTACAGTAAGTTTCAGAATTTAATTTCTCCTCTGTACCGTAACCCTGAAACCCCAATACATTCTGAAACATGGGTTTGGTGAACTGTTACACCCATAGTTATGAATATAACTAATGTTCCCTGAAGGAGGGAACGAGGTACAACATATTTTGGACCAAACCACCGGCAGAGTTTGGGCTCACTGAAGAGTGGTGCTGAATGGAGGAAATGGATGTGAGGCCCGCTATTATAGCAGGAAGGCGGGGACAACTAGAGGGAGGCGGGGACAACTAGAGGGAGGCGGGGACAACTAGAGGGAGGCGGGGACAACTAGAGGGAGGCGGGGACAACTAGAAATTATCCATAGCCTCCTAGTCAATCCTGAGGTGATTTATAAACCTCAGCAGAGGACAGGGCACAGTGTGTGTGTGTGTACCTACTCTCCTGGTCAATCCTGAGGTGATTTATAAACCTCAGCAGAGGACAGGGCACAGTGTGTGTGTGTACCTACCCTCCTGGTCAATCCTGAGGTCGTAGAGAGGTGTTTTATAAACCTCAGCAGAGGACAGGGCACAGCGGGACAGAGGAACATGGTGAGACGGACCCAAGATGAACACCCTGCGACTACAGCGGAAAGAGAGGACTCAGTCACCTCACTGTCCTCAGTAGGACTCAGTTCAGCAGCTCAGTGGACCAGTCATCATGGACCAGTCATCATGGACCAGTCAACAGGCCACTAGCAGCGTCGGCCGACCAGACTTCGCTCATGCTGTTCCAAGGTGAGACGGTGACAGAGGCTATACTGCTCCCTACTGTCTGTCTGAGGTAACTACAGGCTGATAGTTCCTTCATGGTGAAACAGAGCAGGCTAAGGATTTGATAAGGAGGGACAATGTAGAAAAAGCTATTTAAAAACCTCTCATTTCGAATTGATGATACTTAAATTGTCGATGAAAATGTATTTTGTTACTGAAAAAATATGTTTAATTTAGAAAACTCACTGAACATAAGTAATAGACATGATAAATGACTTTACGTGACAGAAGGGTCTATTTGTTTGTAGGCGTGTGCAGCACAAGCACCACAGTAGGAATATCCTGCATGGCTGAAAACACATTACAAGACACCATTACAACCTGCCTGAAAACACATTACAACCTGCCTGACAACACATTACAACGTGCCTGTCTGAAAACACATTACAACCTGCCTGACAACACATTACAACGTGCCTGTCTGAAAACACATTACAACCTGCCTGAAAACACATTACAACCTGCCTGACAACACATTACAACCTGCCTGTCTGAAAACACATTACAACCTGCCTGACAACACATTACAACCTGCCTGACAACACATTACAACCTGCCTGAAAACACATTACAACCTGCCTGAAAACACATTACAACCTGCCTGTCTGAAAACACATTACAACCTGCCTGAAAACACATTACAACCTGCCTGAAAACACATTACAACCTGCCTGGCTGAAAACACATTACAACCTGCCTGGCTGAAAACACATTACAACCTGCCTGTCTGAAAACACATTACAACCTGCCTGGCTGAAAACACATTACAACCTGCCTGGCTGAAAACACATTACAACCTGCCTGGCTGAAAACACATTACAACCTGCCTGAAAACACATTACAACCTGCCTGAAAACACATTACAACCTGCCTGGCTGAAAACACATTACAACCTGCCTGGCTGAAAACACATTACAACCTGCCTGTCTGAAAACACATTACAACCTGCCTGGCTGAAAACACATTACAACCTGCCTGTCTGAAAACACATTACAACCTGCCTGGCTGAAAACACATTACAACCTGCCTGGCTGAAAACACATTACAACCTGCCTGTCTGAAAACACATAACAAGACACCATTACAACCAATAGAAGACATGACCCCCACCGCCCCAATCACTACATTCACATTTCAGTCATGCATATGCTGTGATCAAATAATATTCAGAATGACTTGGTGACAAGAAGAGGCCTTTTCCTTGACTTATCAGAACAACTAGCAGTGGAGCTTACGGTGCTATGATGGCTCTAGCAGGGCTGACAGTGGATTGTGCTTGAGACAGCCAACCTCTAGTTGTGTATTCAGCTGGGAGCCTGCAGAGAGGGAGAAGAACACTTCATTAATCCATACCAAACAGAAACGACTCTTCTGCTGAACCCAATGCCTCTTATACACAGGGGAACATAAACGACTCTTCTGCTGAACCCAATGCCTCTTATACACAGGGGAACAGACTCAGGTCGACATTATTAACTGCAATAGAGAGAGTCAGCGGTTTTTAAGTTTCTTGGCATCCACGTCACAGAGGACTTACCGTCCAGCAGACAGCATCGGAGCACCTCACCTTAGCACACATCCCCCTTCCCCAAAACCTACCACTGCACAATTTAAACACTTGTCCCCCTATCCCCCTTCCCCAAAACCTACCACTGCACAATTTAAACACTTGTCCCCCTATCCCCCTTCCCCAAAACATGTGTAAATACCGGACTATAAATGGTGCATTCCTGTTTTATACACTGAAAGGTTTATTCTATTCTACTGAGACATTTACTTGATGTTCGTGTTCTTATCTTTTAGTATTTCTTATCGTTTCCAGAAGGAATCTGCAGTCAGCATCTGGCTGGATGGTGTAGACCGTGTGTGTCCTGTACATACAACTAATACAACTAAACACATTTGGTTGGAGTCTGTATGTGAAATAATGCAAGTCCTTGTGATGCTAAACATTGTCTGCATGGTAAGGAGTTTGACAGCACAGAAAGATCTGGGACAAGGTTAATAGAAGCTACTTCCTTGTTATGTGTGACTGACTGGGCTGGAGCAGAGAGATAACAGGGAGATAACAGGGAGATAACAGGGAGATAACAGGGAGATACATGTCTGTTTAATGTGTTTACATCCCAAGGGGCACCTTATTCCCTTTATAGGGCACTAATTTGACCAGGGACCATAGAATAGGGCACTAATTTGACCAGGGGCCATAGAATAAGGCACTAATTTGACCAGGGACCATAGAATAGGGCACTAATTTGACCAGGGGCCATAGAATAGGGCACTAATTTGACCAGGGGCCATAGAATAGGGCACTAATTTGACCAGGGGCCATAGAATAAGGTACTAATTTGACCAGGGGCCATAGAATAGGGCACTAATTTGACCAGGGGCCATAGTATAGGGCACTAATTTGACCAGGGGCCATAGAATAGGGCACTAATTTGACCAGGGACCATAGAATAAGGCACTAATTTGACCAGGGGCCATAGAATAGGGCACTAATTTGACCAGGGACCATAGAATAGGGCACTAATTTGACCAGGGACCATAGAATAGGGCACTAATTTGACCAGGGGCCATAGAATAGGGCACTAATTTGACCAGGGGCCATAGAATAGGGCACTAATTTGACCAGGGACCATAGAATAAGGCACTAATTTGACATGGGGCCATAGAATAGGGCACTAATTTGACCAGGGGCCATAGAATAGGGCACTAATTTGACCAGGGGCCATAGAATAGGGCACTAATTTGACCAGGGACCATAGAATAAGGCACTAATTTGACCAGGGGCCATAGAATAGGGCACTAATTTGACCAGGGGCCATAGAATAGGGCACTAATTTGACCAGGGACCATAGGGCCAGAGAATAGGGTGCCATTGGAGACAAACACCTGTGTATATAGACAAACACTTCTGTTTGTTTGTTTGTGTTTGAGTTTATTTGTACAGGGACAGTGCACATTAATCAACGTTTCAGTAAAAGTGCCGGTTTTAGCCAGCCGGCTAATTTTCAACCTCAGTCCCTGGGCAGGTTATTAAAAACAATTACAATATAGACAATAGCAGCATAGAACAAGCAAGACATAGCAACATAGAACAAGCAAGACATAGCATACAGAGCAACATAGGACAAGCAAGACGTAGCATACAGACAGAGCAACATAGGACAAGCAAGACATAGCATACAGAGCAACATAGGACAAGCAAGACATAGCATACAGAGCAACATAGGACAAGCAAGACGTAGCATACAGACAGAGCAACATAGGACAAGCAAGACATAGCATACAGAGCAACATAGGACAAGCAAGACATAGCATACAGGCAGAGCAACATAGGACAAGCAAGACATAGCATACACACAGAGCAACATAGGACAAAAATCAGCAGGACAAAATTCATAAAAGCAACTAAGTGTTTACACACCTCACAAGTTACAGACAACATGGAAAGCTGCAACACACAGCTAGGGACCATGTTCACAAATCTGATTGACCTTTAGCCCTCACAGAGAAAGCAGATTTACTAAAGGTGCTTTTCCTTAAGGGAACTATACAGTCACCTCTCATGGCAGACCTTGTGGATCTGCTGCCATATGTTTGGGTTTTCTGTTTAACAAAAATACTGAGTGGAGGGGGCGGAGCCAGGCCATTTAGGATCTTGAATACAAGACATGCGTCAGTGTATTGGGCAAGATTTTCCCAACTCAGGAGCTAATGCTTGTCCTCCTCACTGTTACTGTATGCAAAGCAAACTGCCAAGCATCTAGCTGAGGGTACTAATCAAGCCCATGATTCACTAAGGATAATGTCATTTAGTTGAGCTAAAAGAAGTTGCTACATCCTCACGGTAAGATATTTTGAACACAGTAATATCCTGACTCACAGATTCCTTCACATGTATATTGCAATGTGAGAGAAAAATGTACGTAACGTGACATACACTAAACCCCTTGGATTAGGGTTAGTTTAAATGCCCCCCCCCCCCCCCCCCCCCACACACACACACACACAAAAACAAAATCTACTTTTGATGATCATTTGACAAAAGCCGTATCCCTTCTAGCCACAACCCTAGACTAGTCACTTCAGTTGGCTAATAAGGGACATAGTAGCAAGCTTGTTAAATAAACTAAATGAAAAGTAGTGTGTGAGATGAGAGATAAACTAGCTAGCTGGTCCCAATATGAGCACTCAATTTGCTGCCTAGACCTACACAGGGAGGTGGTCCTTTTGTTCCAGGCGAGAGGGATTTATATGTGGACCAAACAACCAGGGATGGCCAGTCAGCTAGCCAGATCACTGACAACTCGCTGCAGAAGTACATTGGTAGCGTAGGGTGGGCTATAATGATAGATGGATGGGGGAATCTTTGCTATAATGGTTAACTGACTGTTCACTGAGATGGTTGTCAGTGTTTTGACATAATTAGCTAGTTAATGCTGTTGACAAGGGTACCTGTAACTACCTAGCCATTTATTCCAATGACCAGGTCATATAACACACCATTTATTCCAATGACCAGGTCCTAGAGCACACCATTTATTCCAATGACCAGGTCATTTAGCACACCATTTATTCCAATGACCAGGTCCTAGAGCACACCATTTATTCCAATGACCAGGTCCTATAGCACACCATTTATTCCGAATAAATGTTATATGTTAGCTATCTTCTAACGCTAGCTTGTAAATTACAAATCTGCCTATTCCGCTGTTTGATTAAGAAGTGACAGCTGATGCAAGCTAAGTAGCAGACTGTTGTTCTGGGCCAGCTGATAGAGAACGGCCTGTTGTTTTTCCTCACCTCTCTCCTACTCAAATAGACAGCTAACTAACTAACTAGTTACTACCCCGGACAACAACAGCCCAAGAGAGACCTGTCTGCAGCTAACTAACTAGTTACTACCCCGGACAACAGTCCCATTGAAAGATAGTTCTGTAGCTGGCTAGTTAGCAAGGTTTGGTAACCAGGTTAGCTACTTACCCGGACAACAACCCAAACATTACAGAGGCCCATATGCAGCTAGTTATCTTGACCCTATTAGCTAACGTTAAAACTAGTTAACCCGGGTCTGTGTCCCGTCCCCCGGTCCAGTTCTATACCTGAGGCGGTGTACCCGGGTCTGTGTCCCGTTCCCCGGTCCAGTTCTATACCTGAGGCAGTGTACCCGGGTCTGTGTCCCGTTCCCCGGTCCAGTTCTATACCTGAGGCGGTGTACCCGGGTCTGTGTCCCGTTCCCCGGTCCAGTTCTATACCTGAGGCGGTGTACCCTGGTCTCTGTCCCGTTCCCCGGTCCAGTTCTATACCTGAGGCAGTGTACCCTGGTCTCTGTCCCGTTCCCCGGTCCAGTTCTATACCTGAGGCAGTGTACCCTGGTCTCTGACCCGTTCCCTGGTCCAGTTCTATACCTGAGGCTGTGTACCCTGGTCTCTGTCCCGTTCCCTGGTCCAGTTCTATACCTGAGGCGGTGTACCCGGGTCTGTGTCCCGTTCCCCGGTCCAGTTCTATACCTGAGGCAGTGTACCCTGGTCTCTGTCCCGTTCCCCGGTCCAGTTCTATACCTGAGGCAGTGTACCCTGGTCTCTGTCCCGTTCCCCGGTCCAGTTCTATACCTGAGGCGGTGTACCCGGGTCTGTGTCCCGTTCCCCGGTCCAGTTCTATACCTGAGGCGGTGTACCCGGGTCTGTGTCCCGTTCCCCGGTCCAGTTCTATACCTGAGGCGGTGTACCCTGGTCTCTGTCCCGTTCCCCGGTCCAGTTCTATACCTGAGGCAGTGTACCCTGGTCTCTGTCCCGTTCCCCGGTCCAGTTCTATACCTGAGGCAGTGTACCCTGGTCTCTGACCCGTTCCCTGGTCCAGTTCTATACCTGAGGCTGTGTACCCTGGTCTCTGTCCCGTTCCCTGGTCCAGTTCTATACCTGAGGCGGTGTACCCGGGTCTGTGTCCCGTTCCCCGGTCCAGTTCTATACCTGAGGCAGTGTACCCTGGTCTCTGTCCCGTTCCCCGGTCCAGTTCTATACCTGAGGCAGTGTACCCTGGTCTCTGTCCCGTTCCCCGGTCCAGTTCTATACCTGAGGCGGTGTACCCTGGTCTCTGACCCGTCCCCCGGTCCAGTTCTATACCTGAGGCGGTGTACCCTGGTCTCTGACCCGTCCCCCGGTCCAGTTCTATACCTGAGGCGGTGTACCCTGGTCTCTGACCCGTCCCCCGGTCCAGTTCTATACCTGAGGCGGTGTACCCTGGTCTCTGACCCGTCCCCCGGTCCAGTTCTATACCTGAGAAGGTGTACCCTGGTCTCTGACCCGTCCCCCGGTCCAGTTCCATACCTGAGGCGGTGTACCCTGGTCTGTGTCCCGTTCCCTGGTCCAGTTCTATACCTGAGGCGGTGTACCCTGGTCTCTGACCCATTCCCCGGTCCAGTTTGATACCTGAGGCGGTGTACCCTGGTCTGTGTCCCGTTCCCTGGTCCAGTTCTATACCTGAGGCGGTGTACCCTGGTCTCTGACCCGTCCCCTGGTCCAGTTCTATACCTGAGGCTGTGTACCCTGGTCTCTGACCCGTTCCCCGGTCCAGTTCTATACCTGAGGCTGTGTACCCTGGTCTCTGACCCGTTCCCCGGTCCAGTTCTATACCTGAGGCAGTGTACCCTGGTCTCTGACCCGTTCCCTGGTCCAGTTCTATACCTGAGGCTGTGTACCCTGGTCTCTGACCCGTTCCCCGGTCCAGTTCTATACCTGAGGCTGTGTACCCTGGTCTCTGACCCGTCCCCTGGTCCAGTTCTATACCTGAGGCGGTGTACCCTGGTCTCTGACCCGTCCCCTGGTCCAGTTCTATACCTGAGGCGGTGTACCCTGGTCTGTGTCCCGTTCCCCGGTCCAGTTCTATACCTGAGGCAGTGTACCCTGGTCTCTGACCCGTTCCCTGGTCCAGTTCTATACCTGAGGCGGTGTACCCTGGTCTCTGACCCATCCCCCGGTCCAGT
This sequence comes from Oncorhynchus clarkii lewisi, assembly GCF_045791955.1. NCBI lineage: Eukaryota > Metazoa > Chordata > Actinopteri > Salmoniformes > Salmonidae > Oncorhynchus > Oncorhynchus clarkii. The sequence continues at coordinate 147,252 of NW_027261052.1, forward strand.
TCTATACCTGAGGCTGTGTACCCTGGTCTCTGACCCATCCCCCGGTCCAGTTCTATATCTGAGGCTGTGTACCCTGGTCTCTGACCCGTACCCCGGTCCAGTTCTATACCTGAGGCTGTGTACCCTGGTCTCTGACCCGTGCCCCGGTCCAGTTCTATACCTGAGGCGGTGTACCCTGGTCTCTGACCCGTCCCCCGGTCCAGTTCTATACCTGAGGCGGTGTACCCTGGTCTCTGACCCGTCCCCTGGTCCAGTTCTATACCTGAGGCGGTGTACCCTGGTCTCTGACCCGTCCCCCGGTCCAGTTCTATACCTGAGGCGGTGTACCCTGGTCTCTGACCCGTCCCCTGGTCCAGTTCTATACCTGAGGCGGTGTACCCTGGTCTCTGACCCGTTCCCTGGTCCAGTTCTATACCTGAGGCGGTGTACCCTGGTCTCTGACCCGTCCCCCGGTCCAGTTCTATACCTGAGGCGGTGTACCCTGGTCTCTGACCCGTCCCCTGGTCCAGTTCTATACCTGAGGCGGTGTACCCTGGTCTCTGACCCGTTCCCTGGTCCAGTTCTATACCTGAGGCGGTGTACCCTGGTCTCTGACCCGTCCCCCGGTCCAGTTCTATACCTGAGGCGGTGTACCCTGGTCTCTGACCCGTCCCCTGGTCCAGTTCTATACCTGAGGCAGTGTACCAACTGCCGGCGTGACTTGCTTCTCTGCAAACGGTTCGGTTCGACATCTTAGCTCCCGAACTGCCTATCTTGGTAAGATGTCCGGTAGAAATAAACATACATGAAAAACTCGGAGAAAAACAACTACCTAAATAGAATCCACCAATAAAAACAAAAAGTTGGCTAGACAAAGAAAGAATACAAAAATAGTTATCCAGATGGCGAAGTTGACATGTTGAGAAAAGTGTGCGTTTGATAGCAGGCTAACATTACTTCAAAATAAGATCTTAAAACGAGGGTTTTAGTTACGGATGAACAAAACCCTCAATGCAGTTTGTCTGTTGTTTGCCAAAATGTCACTGTTGGTTTGTCATAAATCGGGCTAGATGGTAGCAACAGTACATCATAATAGACTAAAACTAAAACGTCTGGTTTAGCAGAGATCCAGTTCATAGGAGATATTAATCCCAGTAGGCAGTAGATTCATCACCGCACCAAGCAGACCGTCGACTAAATTTATTTATACGTTGTCATGCTGCGTCACCCGGTTGCTGAGATAATCGTCACCCAATTACATCTTAAATTGAGGGTAGAAATCGAGCGGTCGAGTAAATTAATCGAGCAAACTATTATTATTTTTTTTTTATTAACAAATCAATGCAAAAAAGTACATGGGAAACACAAGTAAATATAAAGAATATGCAAATTACATTTGGGCTATTGGGTACAATATCACATTAAACAAGGACCTTAAGAGGCATACACACATTTATAACTATAACAGCTTTTTTGTTGGCTGAGTATATCATTGTCTTAAAATATAAATTAAATGTTCAATCTCTGCATAGAGTCAGAACAAGTTAAAGCTGCTGCGTTGAACACGCCAGTCGGAACTAAGTAACTCGGGAATTTTCGACCTGCTGATTTGTTGAGCTACAACCAGATAGCCTGTCGGAAATGTCCGAGTTTCCTAGTTCCGAAAAGCGTGTATGAATCGATTCCTTGATTCCCGACAAGCATGTATGAATCGATTCCTTGATTCCCGATGGTCGCAAACATTTTCTTAAAATGACGTAAACCTGCGTGGATTGGCTGCTCGAGGAGAATATAGAGAAACGATTGGTTAAAATGTTTTGTAGGCGTGTAGAAAGAGTGGGTGAAATGCCATAGATGTCTATGGGTAGTGCTCGGTTTGACTCAGTTCACGCATATATTCTATATTTCCTGATTTCCCCCATGAAAAACTGGAATAGATATGATTACAAAGCATAGTTATTACGTTTAGAACACATTTTCTAAAAAAAATAACCCTTTTGCCGTGACATTGTGTATCGCAATGCCGTGACCCGGATTCGAACCGGGGTTGCTGCGGCCACAACGCAGAGTACTAACCACTATACGATCACGGCGAGCTACCAGGGCTTAAACTCACCCAGGAGATATTCCCCGAATAGTGTTCATCGAAAGATCAAGACATTGCTCATGCTGATATTAACACATGGTACAGGGCTGATTTTGCCCAATACGGGGACTTCTTCTGGACTAATAAACGAAACCAGGCCACATGGAATAATCCACAGAGTGTATTTAGGACTGGTAATGTCTGTTACTATGGTTGCAGCTGCGGTTTATGTAAAGTTACCATAGTTAGCAACACTAACAACATGAACCCGACAGGTATTCACACAACTGTCAACTACGTACTTAAAAAAAACAATATGAAAACTGTACAATGGAAATAAAACCATGTATTTGGTGTATTATAGGCATCACATAGCACATGATGCGAGTGTATTGTCTCACTAACAATGATTTAGCTGGTAGTTGCTTTATTGAAGTTTTCATTATAATGATTGTGATACGTGTTTTTTTAAGAATACAGAATGTCGCTCAAAATATCTGCCTTTTGATATAAGGCATGTCAAGTTTAATGTGTTTATATGGCTGAAGAAACACTCCATAACATGTAGTCAATTACGGAAACATTTTTTTTTGTTGTTCAACAAAAATGTATCATATAAGATAACAGGGAATCAGTACACACCAGCTGGTACACCTACACTTTATATAGTGGTATATATTATAGGTCCACCAGTGTAGTTTCTTCAGAGGTGTTAGATGCAGTCCTCATATTGAGACTTGTTTTGTGCAGCTAGAAACACAATGGGATGATGAGTCCTGGAAAATAAAAACTAGAATTAATACAAATCAGTCATCAAATAAAACCAATAAAACAATTAGGGATTTCATCAATGTGGGAATAACTATTCTTTGTTTCAGTGCCCAGCTTCACAACACAACACAGGCTAATGTGAGACTGGGAAAGGACATGTATTGGAGCCTGGTTCCTCTCTAGGTTTCTTCTTAGATTCCTGCCTTTCTAGGGAGTTTTTCCCAGCCACTGTGCTTCTGCCTCTGCATTGCTTGCTCTTTGGGGTTTTAGGCTGGGTTTCTGTAAAGTACTTTGATATAAAAAGGGCTTTATAAAATAGATTTGATTGATATTGTAGCCCACCTTTCTTTGGCACAGAGAGCACCACAGTCTGGTCCAGATATACCTGTGTTGGGAGAGACTGAAGATCTACCTTCTGTTTAGAGAGCTCTGCGTTGGACCTCTTGGTATCCTCCATCTTCTGGAGGGGAAGAGTAATGTAGAAGCACGTCAGCTTATATTTCCCTAGTCCCACAAGTTCACCATCATGTAGACAGTTAGTAACTTGTAGAGTTATTATAACAGTAACATCAATGTCTATAACATGGGCTAATAGTTCCCTAACCTCGGCTCAAGGCTTCATTCACGTTGAGGTGAAAGCCTGTGGCAGAGGCTAATATTTCCCTAAAAACACTCTCTCTCTCTCACACACACAATATAGTATTCTTACTTACCTTATCGTGTTCTTCTTAGTTCTTGTTTTTATAGCTCATGTTTTTTGTTCTACCTTGTTATTTTTAGTATTATATTGTTATTGATTAGTGCATCCCACCTAGCTGTTGCAAAAGCAGCAGCTACTCTTCCTGGGGTCCACACAGAACATTAAACATAATACAGAACATTAAGAACAGAACTACATACATGTTTTTTAAAGGCACACGTAGCCTACATATCAATACATACACACACACTATCTCGGTCAAGTAGGGGAGAGTTGTGCCCTGAGGTGTTGCTATATCTGTTTCTTGAAACCAGGTTTGCTGTTAATTTGAGAAATATGAGATGGAACGAAGTTTCATGCAATAATGGCATTCTTAAAAGTATTCAGACCTCTTGACTTTTTCCACATTTTGTTAAGTTACAGCCTCCGCTAACCCAGATGACGCTGGGCCAATTGTGCTCCGCCGTCTGGGACTTCCAATCACGGCCAGTTGTGATAAAGCCCAGGATCGAACCAGGGTCTGCAGTGACACCTCTAGCACGGAGATGCAGTGCCTTAGATGGCTGTGCCACTTAGATGGCTGTGCCACCACAGTTCTGCATGAACACACACAGTCTGCACTGCATGAACACACAGTCTGCACTGCATGAACACACAGTCTGCACTGCATGAACACACAGTCTGCACTGCATGAACACACAGTCTGCACTGCATGAACACACAGTCTGCACTGCATGAACACACAGTCTGCACTGCATGAACACACAGTCTGCACTGCATGAACACACACACAGTCTGCACTGCATGAACACACAGTCTGCACTGCATGAACCCACACACAGTCTGCACTGCATGAACACACACACAGTCTGCACTGCATGAACACACACACAGTCTGCACTGCATGAACACACACAGTCTGCACTGCATGAACACACACAGTCTGCACTGCATGAACACACAGTCTGCACTGCATGAACACACACACAGTCTGCACTGCATGAACACACACAGTCTGCACTGCATGAACACACACAGTCTGCACTGCATGAACACACACAGTCTGCACTGCATGAACACACAGTCTGCACTGCATGAACACACAGTCTGCACTGCATGAACACACAGTCTGCACTGCATGAACACACAGTCTGCACTGCATGAACACACACACAGTCTGCACTGCATGAACACACAGTCTGCACTGCATGAACACACACAGTCTGCACTGCATGAACACACACACAGTCTGCACTGCATGAACACACACAGTCTGCACTGCATGAACACACACAGTCTGCACTGCATGAACACACAGTCTGCACTGCATGAACACACAGTCTGCACTGCATGAACACACAGTCTGCACTGCATGAACACACAGTCTGCACTGCATGAACACACAGTCTGCACTGCATGAACACACACACAGTCTGCACTGCATGAACACACACACAGTCTGCACTGCATGAACACACACACAGTCTGCACTGCATGAACACACAGTCTGCACTGCATGAACACACAGTCTGCACTGCATGAACACACAGTCTGTTACTGCAGACTGAACCTCATGTTGTAGAGGCTGTATTGTAAACACAGTCTGTTACTGCAGACTGAACCTCATGTTGTAGAGGCTGTATTGTAAACACAGTCTGTTACTGCAGACTGAACCTCATGTTGTAGAGGCTGTATTGTAAACACAGACCTGTTACTGCAGACTGAACCTCATGTTGTAGAGGCTGTATTGTAAACACAGTCTGTTACTGCAGACTGAACCTCATGTTGTAGAGGCTGTATTGTAAACACAGACCTGGTACTGCAGACTGAACCTCATGTTGTAGAGGCTGTATTGTAAACACAGACCTGTTACTGCAGACTGAACCTCATGTTGTAGAGGCTGTATTGTAAACACAGTCTGTTACTGCAGACTGAACCTCATGTTGTAGAGGCTGTATTGTAAACACAGACCTGTTACTGCAGACTGAACCTCATGTTGTAGAGGCTGTATTGTAAACACAGACCTGTTACTGCAGACTGAACCTCATGTTGTAGAGGCTGTATTGTAAACACAGTCTGTTACTGCAGACTGAACCTCATGTTGTAGAGGCTGTATTGTAAACACAGACCTGTTACTGCAGACGGAACCTCATGTTCTAGAGGCTGTATTGTAAACACAGACCTGTTACTGCATACTGAACCTCATGTTGTAGAGGCTGTATTGTAAACACAGTCTGTTACTGCAGACTGAACCTCATGTTGTAGAGGCTGTATTGTAAACACAGACCTGTTACTGCAGACGGAACCTCATGTTCTAGAGGCTGTATTGTAAACACAGACCTGTTACTGCATACTGAACCTCATGTTGTAGAGGCTGTATTGTAAACACAGACCTGTTACTGCAGACTGAACCTCATGTTGTAGAGGCTGTATTGTAAACACAGACCTGGTACTGCAGACTGAACCTCATGTTGTAGAACCAGATTTACTTTGGAAACATGACTAAACATGACTAATTTGCAGTGTACAATTATAACTAGGAATTTTTCGAACAAACAGGAAACATTTACTTGGTCTGTTTCACTCTGCCAGATTGGCTTTGAAGAAGTGATTCCCCTCTAGCCTTTACAGTGCTATGAAGTGATTCCCCTCTAGCCTTTACAGTGCTATGAAGTGATTCCCCTCTAGCCTGGTCCCAGATCTGTTTATGCTGCCTTACCAACTCCTATATAGTCAATAGCAAAACAGCACAAAGATCTGGGACAAGGCTCATTTCCACTCATGCTATTTAAAAAACTAACACTCAAACATCAACACAGTAAGTTAAGACTTAATATATATTTATTATAGGTATTTGCAATTTTACACCCAATGTTTTTGTAAAAACGGACACCATCGTGAAAACCTTTCCTCATTAACTCCACCTTCCTCAAAAAAACAGTTCTGTTAAAGAACTTCTGGTTCCTTTTTAAAGCAAAGGCACATTTGTCAATAAGTGTTCTTAAAAGGAAAGCAGAGAGAGAGAAAGGCTGGCTGGAGGCAGGCAGAGTAGAAGCAGAAAATAATAGTGAGACGCCACAGCCAGTCTTCAGTAAGTACCCCACATCTCCATCACAACACAACTCTGAACCTGACTTGGAGGAGAAGGAGAGGACGGACCAGGGAGCAGACAGGGGTCTAAATGGGAGAAGCCTGAGCCTAGAGATTGGGGAAATGAGAGGCCTTGGGTTCTGGGGAAATGAGAGGCCTGGGGTTCTGGGGAAATGAGAGGCCTGGGGTTCTGGGGAAATGAGAGGCCTGTGGTTCTGGGGAAATGAGAGGCCTGTGGTTCTGGGGAAATGAGAGGCCCAGGGTTCTGGGGAAATGAGAGGCCCGGGGTTCTGGGGAAAGGAGAGGCCCGGGGTTCTGGGGAAATGAGAGGCCCGGGGTTCTGGGGAAATGAGAGGCCCGGGGTTCTGGGGAAATGAGAGGCCCGGGGTTCTGGGGAAATGAGAGGCCCGGGGTTCTGGGGAAATGAGAGGCCCGGGGTTCTGGGGAAATGAGAGGCCTGGGGTTCTGGGGAAAGGAGAGGCCCGGGGTTCTGGGGAAATGAGAGGCCTGGGGTTCTGGGGAAATGAGAGGCCTGGGGTTCTGGTTAATGGGCTTGTTGACATGGGGAGGGGGTAGGGTTAGGGGGAGGGGGTAGGGTTAGGGGGTTAGGGCATGGTGCTCCCAATTCTCCAGTGAGTCTACACTATAAAACACCTGTCAGTCTGTCTTCAACCCCCTCGCTAGCTGCAGACAGACCATAAGATTAGTCTGAACCATAGTCAGTCTTTGTGGGTGTTCATTGGATGCAGGAGGAGGGTCTCTGTGGCCGGTCACACCCAGGGGCCTGCCTGGATTATAGAGGGAGGAGGAAGCCTTGTGCCCAATAGCAGTTCTCCTAACAGACCTCCCAGTCAACCACAGCCCTGACCCTCTCCCTCTGGAGGAGGGCCTAGTCTAGGGCTTAGTAGAGGCTATTGGCTGCACCATCCACCAGTCAAAACAGGGAACCAGTAGCGTGAGAGGGGATATGTGTGAGGTAACGTCTGCGTAGCACCCCACACATCTATTGGTCCCTGGAGCTAGGAAGCTGTGTCAGTGGACTGTGATTGGTCCTCGTCATACGAACACCTTGGCAAGAGCGTCTGCCCCGGCGGAGGCGATGTAGGCCTTAGAGGGGTGGAAGGCCACGTCATGGATAGACTCATCATTCTTCTTCCTGTGAGCTGTAAACTCCTGGATACACGTCTTAGTCTCCAGGTTCCACAGACGAATAGAACAGTCATGACCTGAGGGAGGAGAAGAGAAAGGGATTAGGGAGGGGGAAATGATCAAAGAGAAGGAGAGCAGGAAGAAGTTAGAGGAAAATGAACAGTAGATGGGCGACAAGGCAGTTCATATAAAATATACAGCTCTGGTGTCCCCCAGGGCTCAGGTCTAGACCATCTCCTGGTCTGGTGTCCCCCAGGGCTCAGTTCTGGGCCCTCTCCTGTTTTATAAAGTGTACAGCTCTGGTGTCCCCCAGGGCTCAAGTCTAGGCCCTCTCCTGTTTAATAAAGTCTGTCATATCATCACATGCAGAATGACAAGGTATATATCTAGCTGAGTATGTTAGAAACCATTGTTATGGAGAGTTAGCTACTTACTGCCAGACATCAGATAGAGACCATTGGGGTCGACAGCTAGACTGGTAACAGCATCCAGGTGGGCCACCATCGAGTGGACCAGCTTCCCTGAAGAGTTCAAATGGACAACATTTGTTAGGTTAAGCTTTCTGTGTGAAGGTTAAGCTTTCTGAGAGAGCTGTAATTAAAATGTGAATTCATTCCGCTTTTAAAAACATCTATAAAATAAACTGCCATGAGAAACCAAACGGTCAGGTTGAGGTAAAACCTGGAGGACCGCGAGATTCCACATACTTTCAGATTAATGGAGGACCATGAAGACATTTAGTTTTGTGAGGAAGACACTGTTGGAGTGAAAAACTCATAGAAAGTTTATATGTAGACCAGCAAAATGGCTGTTACCCGTGTTGTTGTCGTAGAACTTGATGTGTTTGTCCTCCTCAGCGGTGATGGTGATGGGGAGGGTGGGGTGACTCAGCACCTTGTTGATCTGACAGGGGGTACCTGGGGAGAGGAGAGAGAGCTTGTTAGGTCACATCTGGCTCCAAGGACCATGTACATTAATAATATACCAAGGCTTCCAAAACTGGCTTCAAATAGCTTCCTTTACTTTTTAACAAAAAGGTCTGGAGGCTTCCCAAACTCCCTCCAGACCTACCCGTCTCCACAGCAGACTCTAGGCTGAGCACCAGTTGCTGTGTCTCCATGTTGAACAGGCCAATCTGACCATCCCCCCCTCCCTCCCTCCCTCCCTCCCTCCCTCCATCCATCCAGACCTACCCGTCTCCGCAGCAGACTCCAGGCTGAGCACCAGTTGCTGTGTCTCCATGTTGAAAAGGCCGATCTGACCGTTGGTGAAAGATGTCACCATGTGGGCGGGGTCACTGCAGACCACGTCCACTGACGAGGGCACGCCAAACTCTGAAGCAGCGAACCATAGTTGTTGATTTCACCACAGAATTTGAATATGATAAACATACAACACAAATGAATCAGCGTAGGATCCTGTTGACATGAATGAGAATGAAGAGTACCTTTACTGCGGAAGGTGACCAGGGCAGGCTTGGTATCGGAGGCGTCCCACAGCCTGACGGTGCCGTCTCCAGAGCAAGACAGGAGTCTCTGATGAACACCACTGTACACCAGACCCCACACCGAGTCAGTATGACCACACAGCGCCCCACGCAGGACAGACGGCTCTATTACACACAGGGAGGAGGAGGACATGTTACAGACAGATAGAGAGACAGACAGAGAGACAGACAGACAGACAGACAGACAGACAGACAGACACAGACAAAGACAGAGACACAGACAGAGCACAGCTAGAGAGAACAGAGAGAGAGATAACAGAGAGAGAGAGAGAGAACAGAGAGAGAGAGAACAGAGAGAAAGAACAGAGAGAACAGAGAGAGAGATAACAGAGAGAGAGATAACAGAGAGAGAGAGAACAGAGAGAACAGAGAGAGAGAGATAACAGAGAGAGAAATAACAGAGAGAGAGAGAGAGAGAACAGAGAGAGAGAGAGAGAGAGAGAGAGAGAGAGAGAACAGAGAGAGAGAGAGAGAGAGAGAGAGAGAGAGAGAGAACAGAGAGATAGACAGAGTGAGAGAGATGAGAGAGAGAGAGAGAACAGAGAGATAGAACAGAGAGAAAGAACAGAGAGAACAGAGAGCGAGATAACAGAGAGAGAGAGAGAGAGAGAGAGAGAGAGAACAGAGAGAGAGAACAGAGAGAGAGATAGAGAGAGAGAGAACAGAGAGAACAGAGAGAGAGAGAGAGAGAACAGAGAGAACAGAGAGAGAGAGAGAGAGAACAGAGAGAGAGAACAGAGAGAGAGAGAACAGAGAGAAAGAACAGAGAGAACAGAGAGAGAGATAACAGAGAGAGAGAGAACAGAGAGAACAGAGAGAGAGATAACAGAGAGAGAGATAACAGAGAGAGAGAGAACAGAGAGAGAGAGATAACAGAGAGAACAGAGAGAGAGAGAGATAACAGAGAGAGATAGATAACAGAGAGAGAGAGAGATAACAGAGAGAGAGAGAGAGAGAACAGAGAGAGAGAGAGAGAGAGAGAGAACAGAGAGAGAGAGAGAGAGAGAGAGAGAGAGAGAGAGAGAGAGAACAGAGAGATAGACAGAGTGAGAGAGATGAGAGAGAGAGAGAGAACAGAGAGAGAGAACAGAGAGAAAGAACAGAGAGAACAGAGAGCGAGATAACAGAGAGAGAGAGAGAGAGAGAGAGAGAGAGAGAACAGAGAGAGATAACAGAGAGAGAGATAGAGAGAGAGAGAACAGAGAGAACAGAGAGAGAGAGAGAGAGAACAGAGAGAACAGAGAGAGAGAGAGAGAACAGAGAGAGAGAACAGAGAGAGAGAGAACAGAGAGAAAGAACAGAGAGAACAGAGAGAGAGATAACAGAGAGAGAGAGAACAGAGAGAACAGAGAGAGAGATAACAGAGAGAGAGATAACAGAGAGAGAGAACAGAGAGAGAGAGATAACAGAGAGAACAGAGAGAGAGAGAGATAACAGAGAGAGATAGATAACAGAGAGAGAGAGAGATAACAGAGAGAGAGAGAGAGAGAACAGAGAGATAGACAGAGTGAGAGAGATGAGAGAGAGAGAACAGAGAGAGAGAACAGAGAGAAAGAACAGAGAGAACAGAGAGAGAGAGAGAGAGAGAGAGATAACAGAGAGAGAGAGAACAGAGAGGGAGAGAACAGAGAGAGAACAGAGAGAGAGATAACAGAGAGAGAGAGAGAGAGAACAGAGAGAGAGAACAGAGAGAGAGAGAACAGAGAGAGAACAGAGAGAGAGAACAGAGAGAGATAACAGAGAGAGAGAACAGAGAGAGAGAGAACAGAGAGAAAGAACAGAGAGAACAGAGAGAGAGATAACAGAGAGAGAGAGAGAGAGAGAGAGAGATAACAGAGAGAGAGAGAGAGAGATAACAGAGAGAGAGAGATAGAACAGAGAGATAGACAGAGTGAGAGAGATGAGAGAGAGAGAACAGAGAGAAAGAACAGAGAGAACAGAGAGAGAGATAACAGAGAGAGAGAGAGAGAGAGAGAGAACAGAGAGAGAGAACAGAGAGAGAGATAGAGAGAGAGAGAACAGAGAGAGAGAACAGAGAGAGATATAACAGAGAGAGAGAGAGAGAGAGAACAGAGAGAGAGAACAGAGAGAGAGAGAGAGAGAACAGAGAGAGAGAGAGAGAGAGAACAGAGAGAGAGAGAGAACAGAGAGAGAGAGAACAGAGAGAAAGAACAGAGAGAACAGAGAGAGAGATAACAGAGAGAGAGAGAACAGAGAGAACAGAGAGAGAGATAACAGAGAGAGAGATAACAGAGAGAGAGATAACAGAGAGAGAGAGAACAGAGAGAGAGAGAGATAACAGAGCGAGAGAGATAACAGAGAGAACAGAGAGAAAGAGAGATAACAGAGAGAGAGAGATAACAGAGAGAGAGAGATAACAGAGAGAGAGAGATAACAGAGAGAGAGAGATAACAGAGAGAGAGAGAGAGAGAGAGCAGAGAGATAGACAGAGTGAGAGAGATGAGAGAGAGAGAACAGAGAGAGAGAGAGAGAGAGATAACAGAGAGAGAGAGAGAGAGAGAACAGAGAGATAGACAGAGTGAGAGAGATGAGAGAGAGAGAGAACGGAGAGAGAGAACAGAGAGAAAGAACAGAGAGAACACAGAGAGAGAGAGAGAGAGAGAGAGAGAGAGAGAGATAACAGAGAGAGCGAGAACAGAGGGAGATAACAGAGAGAGAGAGAGAACAGAGAGAACAGAGAGAGAGAACAGAGAGAGAGATAACAGAGAGAGAGAGAGAGAGAGAACAGAGAGAGAGAGAGAACAGAGAGAGAACAGAGAGAGAGAACAGAGAGAGAGAACAGAGAGAGAGAGAGAACAGAGAGAGAGAGAACAGAGAGAAAGAACAGAGAGAACAGAGAGAGAGATAACAGAGAGAGAGAGAACATAGAGAGAGAACAGAGAGAACAGAGAGAGAGAACAGAGAGAGAGATAACAGAGAGAGAGAGATAACAGAGAGAACAGAGAGAGAGAACAGAGAGAGAGAGAGAACAGAGAGAGAGAGAACAGAGAGAAAGAACAGAGAGAACAGAGAGAGAGATAACAGAGAGAGAGAGAAAATAGAGAGAGAACAGAGAGAGAGAGAGAACAGAGAGAGAGAGAACAGAGAGAAAGAACAGAGAGAACAGAGAGAGAGATAACAGAGAGAGAGAGAGAACATAGAGAGAAAACAGAGAGAACAGAGAGAGAGATAACAGAGAGAGATAGAACAGAGAGAGAGAGATAACAGAGAGAGAGAGAACAGAGGGAGATAACAGAGAGAGAGAGAGAGAGAACAGAGAGAGAGAACAGAGAGAGAGATAAAAGAGAGAGAGAGAGAGAGAACAGAGAGAGAGAACAGAGAGAGAGAGAGAACAGAGAGAGAGAACAGAGAGAGAGAACAGAGAGAGAGAGAGAACAGAGAGAGAGAGAACAGAGAGAAAGAACAGAGAGAACAGAGAGAGAGATAACAGAGAGAGAGAGAACATAGAGAGAGAACAGAGAGAACAGAGAGAGAGATAACAGAGAGAGAGATAACAGAGAGAGAGAACAGAGAGAGAGAGATAACAGAGAGAGAGAGATAACAGAGAGAGAGAGATAACAGAGAGAGAGAGATAACAGAGAGAGAGAGATAACAGAGAGAGAGAGAGAGAGAGAGATACAGGCAGCCAGCCCTCCGTTCTTACCGTATGAATCGTATGGGTCTAGGTTAGGGCTCGGAGTGTTCCAGCTCTGAATGGTGCCGTCCAGCCCTCCACTGAAACACTGCTCTCCTGTACTGCTCATCACAACGCACAGCACTGCACCCTGGTGGGCCCTGAACGTGTGCATGGGTTCCACATCTACAGAGGCATTCCTGGAGAGAAAGACTTAAACACTTTCTACACAATCTGGACTGTATAAAAGGTAACATAGATGTCTTGTGAGAGACATTGGTCTCACCATGTTCGGAGTCAATTCCTTTACCATTCAGTACATTCAGGAAGGAAACTGAAATTCCAACTCTCCCCTGGTGAGAGCAATGTTTCAATGTCTTTAGTGAAGTAGACACTGATTTGGTTAGGGTTAACATTATAGTACTATTAGACAGGGAGTATACATTATAGTACTATTAGACAGGGAGTATACATTATAGTACTATTAGACAGGGAGGTTAACATTATAGTACTATTAGCCAGGGAGGTTAACATTATAGTACTATTAGACAGGGAGGTTAACATTATAGTACTATTAAACAGGGAGTATACATTATAGTACTATTAGACAGGGAGGTTAACATTATAGTACTATTAGACTGGGAGGTTAACATTATAGTACTATTAGACAGGGAGGTTAACATTATAGTACTATTAGACAGGGAGGTTAACATTATAGTACTATTAGACAGGGAGGTTAACATTATAGTACTATTAGACAGGGAGGTTAACATTATAGTACTATTAGACAGGGAGGTTAACATTATAGTACTATTAGACAGGGAGGTTAACATTATAGTACTATTAGACTGGGAGGTTAACATTATAGTACTATTAGACAGGGAGGTTAACATTATAGTACTATTAGACAGGGAGGTTAACATTATAGTACTATTAGACAGGGAGGTTAACATTATAGTACTATTAGACAGGGAGGTTAACATTATAGTACTATTAAACAGGGAGTATACATTATAGTACTATTAGACAGGGAGGTTAACATTATAGTACTATTAGACTGGGAGGTTAACATTATAGTACTATTAGACAGGGAGGTTAACATTATAGTACTATTAGACAGGGAGGTTAACATTATAGTACTATTAGACAGGGAGGTTAACATTATAGTACTATTAGACAGGGAGGTTAACATTATAGTACTATTAGACAGGGAGGTTAACATTATAGTACTATTAGACAGGGAGGTTAACATTATAGTACTATTAGACTGGGAGGTTAACATTATAGTACTATTAGACAGGGAGGTTAACATTATAGTACTATTAGACAGGGAGGTTAACATTATAGTACTATTAGACAGGGAGGTTAACATTATAGTACTATTAGACAGGGAGTATACATTATAGTACTATTAGACAGGGAAGTTAACATTATAGTACTATTAGACTGGGAGGTTAACATTATAGTACTATTAGCCAGGGAGGTTAACATTGAAGTACTATTAGACAGGGAGGGTCAGTCTTACTTCTTGGTGGGGGAAGTCTTCTGCAGGTTCCACATCTTCAGCGTGTGGTCCTCTGAGGCGGTGACTAGAACCGCTTCTACGGGGTGGAACGCCAGACCTCGGATCCCGTCAAAGTGGCTCCGCAGGGTAAACTTAGGGTTCCACGTCCTCCTCAGGGCATCCTTGTTGTTGGACATCTGAGGGGAAACACCATGGATTATGGGTAGATAAAGTCTAAGTAAACTGCAATCCTTTGCATCCCCCAGGACAGCAGCAGGGCTGTAGTACTGTACATCCCCCAGGACAGCAACAGGGCTGTAGTACTGTACATCCCCCAGGACAGCAACAGGGCTGTAGTACTGTACATCCCCCAGGACAGCAGCAGGGCTGTAGTACTGTACATCCCCCAGGACAGCAGCAGGGCTGTAGTACTGTACATCCCCCAGGACAGCAGCAGGACAGCAGCAGGGCTGTAGTACTGTACACCCCCCAGGACAGCAACAGGGCTGTAGTACTGTACACCCCCAGGACAGCAACAGGGCTGAAGTACTGTACATCCCCCAGGACAGCAACAGGGCTGTAGTACTGTACATCCCCCAGGACAGCAACAGGGCTGTAGTACTGTACATCCCCCAGGACAGCAACAGGGCTGTAGTACTGTACATCCCCCAGGACAGCAGCAGGGCTGTAGTACTGTACATCCCCCAGGACAGCAGCAGGACAGCAGCAGGGCTGTAGTACTGTACATCCCCCAGGACAGCAGCAGGGCTGTAGTACTGTACATCCCCCAGGACAGCAACAGGGCTGTAGTACTGTACATCCCCCAGGACAGCAGCAGGGCTATACATCCCCCAGGACAGCAGCAGGGCTGTACACCCCCCAGGACGGCAACAGGGCTGTAGTACTGTACATCCCCCAGGACAGCAACAGGGCTGTAGTACTGTACACCCCCCAGGACAGCAACAGGGCTGTAGTACTGTACATCCCCCAGGACAGCAACAGGGCTGTAGTACTGTACATCCCCCAGGACAGCAACAGGGCTGTAGTACTGTACATCCCCCAGGACAGCAACAGGGCTGTAGTACTGTACATCCCCCAGGACAGCAGCAGGGCTGTAGTACTGTACATCCCCCAGGAAAGCAGCAGGGCTGTACATCCCCCAGGACAGCAACAGGGCTGTAGTACTGTACATCCCCCAGGACAGCAACAGGGCTGTAGTACTGTACATCCCCCAGGACACCAGCAAGGCTGTAGTACTGTACATCCTCCAGGACAGCAGCAGGGCTGTAGTACTGTACATCCCCCAGGACAGCAGCAGGGCTGTAGTACTGTACATCCCCCAGGACAGCAGCAGGGCTGTAGTACTGTACATCCCCCAGGACAGCAGCAGGGCTGTAGTACTGCACATCCCCCAGGACAGCAGCAGGGCTGTAGTACTGTACATCCCCCAGGACAGCAGCAGGGCTGTAGTACTGTACATCCCCCAGGACAGCAGCAGGGCTGTAGTACTGTACATCCCCCAGGACAGCAGCAGGGCTGTAGTACTGTACATCCCCCAGGACAGCAGCAGGGCTGTACATCCCCCAGGACAGCAACAGGGCTGTAGTACTGTACATCCCCCAGGACAGCAACAGGACTGTAGTACTGTACATCCCCCAGGACAGCAACAGGGCTGTACATCCCCCAGGACAGCAGCAGGGCTGTAGTACTGTACATCCCCCAGGACAGCAGCAGGGATGTAGTACTGTACATCCCCCAGGACAGCAACAGGGCTGTAGTACTGTACATCCCCCAGGACAGCAACAGGGCTGTAGTACTGTACATCCCCCAGGACAGCAACAGGGCTGTAGTACTGTACATCCCCCAGGACAGCAACAGGGCTGTAGTACTGTACATCCCCCAGGACAGCAGCAGGGCTGTAGTACTGTACATCCCCCAGGAAAGCAGCAGGGCTGTACATCTCCCAGGACAGCAACAGGGCTGTAGTACTGTACATCCCCCAGGACAGCAACAGGGCTGTAGTACTGTACATCCCCCAGGACACCAGCAAGGCTGTAGTACTGTACATCCTCCAGGACAGCAGCAGGGCTGTAGTACTGTACATCCCCCAGGACAGCAGCAGGGCTGTAGTACTGTACATCCCCCAGGACAGCAGCAGGGCTGTAGTACTGTACATCCCCCAGGACAGCAGCAGGGCTGTAGTACTGCACATCCCCCAGGACAGCAGCAGGGCTGTAGTACTGTACATCCCCCAGGACAGCAGCAGGGCTGTAGTACTGTACATCCCCCAGGACAGCAGCAGGGCTGTAGTACTGTACATCCCCCAGGACAGCAGCAGGGCAGTACATCCCCCAGGACAGCAGCAGGGCTGTAGTACTGTACATCCCCCAGGACAGCAACAGGGCTGTACATCCCCCAGGACAGCAGCAGGGCTGTAGTACTGTACATCCCCCAGGACAGCAGCAGGGATGTAGTACTGTACATCCCCCAGGACAGCAGCAGGGCTGTAGTACTGTACATCCCCCAGGACAGCAGCAGGGCTGTAGTACTGTACATCCCCCAGGACAGCAGCAGGGCTGTACATCCCCCAGGACAGCAACAGGGCTGTAGTACTGTACATCCCCCAGGACAGCAACAGGACTGTAGTACTGTACATCCCCCAGGACAGCAACAGGGCTGTACATCCCCCAGGACAGCAGCAGGGCTGTAGTACTGTACATCCCCCAGGACAGCAGCAGGGATGTAGTACTGTACATCCCCCAGGACAGCAACAGGGCTGTAGTACTGTACATCCCCCAGGACAGCAGCAGGGCTGTAGTACTGTACATCCCCCAGGACAGCAGCAGGGCAGTACATCCCCCAGGACAGCAACAGTACTGTGAGAGCACTATAATACTAACCCTAACCTGAAAGCATATTCATTGAGGAAGGTATTGAGTGGACAGACATCGGTAATCTAAAGCACACAGATCATGTTCTTGGCTAGTGGAGAGTGCAGATTGTATTCCGGGTACCTAAGAGATTCGACTCATGTCGTAGGCCAGACTAACAGCCTCATTAGCTATGCTGAATCCAGCCAGTTCTCCCTCTGTCTTCCTCCTCCCATAGAGGTATATGGATACTTACATCATAGGTCAGACTATCAGCCTCATTAGATACAGTAAGACCAGCCAGCTCTCCCAGGCCCAGTTCAGCCTCCATGTTCACATCAGGACCCAGGATAAAGGCCTTCCCAGAGGAAGGAGGGACCGTCAACACCTCCACTGGAAGAGAAATGGAGACAGTCAATTAATCAATCAACCAATAACCTGCAGGACACTCAAGATGTTAACACTGAGCAAATACATGGTTCCATCTAACAGCCCTAGCCCTGGGTCCAACACCTAGTTAAGACTAGCTCTGGGTCCAACACCTAGTCTAGACTAGCCCTGGGTCCAGCACCTAGTTTAGACTAGCCCTGGGTCCAACACCTAGTTTAGACTAGCCCTGGGTCCAACACCTAGTTTATACTAGCCCTGGTACCAACACCTAGTTTAGACTAGCCCTGGGTCCAACACCTAGTTTAGACTAGCCCTGGGTCCAACACCTAGTTTAGACTAGTGGTCCAACACCTAGTTTAGACTAGCCCTGGGTCCAACACCTCGTTTAGACTAGTGGTCCAACACCTAGTTTAGACTAGCCCTGGGTCCAACACCTAGTTTAGACTAGCTCTGGGTCCAACACCTAGTCTAGACTAGCCCTGGGTCCAGCACCTAGTTTAGACTAGCCCTGGGTCCAACACCTAGTTTAGACTAGCCCTGGGTCCAACACCTAGTTTATACTAGCCCTGGGTCCAACACCTAGTTTAGACTAGCCCTGGGTTCAACACCTCGTTTAGACTAGCCCTGGGTCCAACACCTAGTTTATACTAGCCCTGGGTCCAACACCTAGTTTAGACTAGCCCTGGGTCCAACACCTAGTTTAGACTAGCCCTGGGTCCAACACCTAGTTTAGACTAGCCCTGGGTCCAACACCTAGTTTATACTAGCCCTGGGTCCAACACCTAGTTTATACTAGCCCTGGGTCCAACACCTAGTTTAGACTAGCCCTGGGTCCAACACCTAGTTTAGACTAGCCCTGGGTCCAACACCTAGTTTAGACTAGTGGTCCAACACCTAGTTTAGACTAGCCCTGGGTCCAACACCTCGTTTAGACTAGTGGTCCAACACCTAGTTTAGACTAGCCCTGGGTCCAACACCTAGTTTAGACTAGCCCTGGGTCCAACACCTAGTTTAGACTAGCCCTGGGTCCAACACCTAGTTTAGACTAGCCCTGGGTCCAACACCTAGTTTAGACTAGTGGTCCAACACCTAGTTTAGACTAGCCCTGGGTCCAACACCTAGTTTAGACTAGCCCTGGGTCCAACACCTAGTTTAGACTAGCCCTGGGTCCAACACCTAGTTTAGACTAGCCCTGGGTCCAACACCTAGTTTAGACTAGCCCTGGGTCCAACACCTAGTTTAGACTAGTGTTCCAACACCTAGTTTAGACTAGCCCTGGGTCCAACACCTCGTTTAGACTAGTGGTCCAACACCTAGTTTAGACTAGCCCTGGGTCCAACACCTAGTTTAGACTAGCCCTGGGTCCAACACCTAGTTTAGACTAGCCCTGCGTCCAACACCTAGTTTAGACTAGCACTGGGTCCAACACCTAGTTTAGACTAGCCCTGGGTCCAACACCTAGTTTAGACTAGCCCTGGGTCCAACACCTAGTTTATACTAGCCCTGGGTCCAACACCTAGTTTAGACTAGCCCTGGGTTCAACACCTCGTTTAGACTAGCCCTGGGTCCAACACCTCGTTTAGACTAGCCCTGGGTCCAACACCTCGTTTAGACTAGCCCTGGGTCCAACACCTAGTTTAGACTAGTCCTGGGTCCAACACCTAGTTTAGACTAGCCCTGGGTCCAACACCTAGTTTAGACTAGCCCTGGGTCCAACACCTAGTTTAGACAAGTGGTCCAACAAAGGCAAGGACAGAGGAGCAGTATCTGTCAAAATTAAAGATGTGCACTGGGAAAATTTGTGACCTGTTTCAGGAAACTAGGCGTATGATGCGGGTCCACTACAGGAGAGACGTTGGAACATAAACTTTTTTTTTGAGGGCAGAAATGTCTTCTGGAACATGTGAACTTTCATGTGCCTTAATAACAACCATCTATGCCGTCTGTAAATACGAATACAATGGTTAAATAAGGGGCCTAGTTGGTTTAGCCACAGAAAAATACAGCTGCTTTCTCACTAGCCATGATTGGCTGAGATAATGAGTGGGCTGGACATGCCAAGAGATGAGTTTGGATTGGTCTGCCATATAGCGTGCTTCTGTCTATTTGAGTTGGTCAGTATGTGTAGGTAATCCTGTTCGAACTCGGCTTAATATATATATATATATATTTTTTTTTTTACAGTGTATTAAAACTGTATAAGTGTTGCTCTCCACTTTCTGGAGGACCGAGTTTTTAAATCAGTGGAATTAGAGTCTGATCGCTAAAGAGGTGGAGAAAACATAGGTCTCCGGATTACATCTTCAAACTAAGGGCAACAATGGCAACAGGAGACGCGTCCAACCATGAATGATGTATAAGGGTAAGATAGTCTAGCGAGCTATATTTTCAGATATTACATGTTTCTAATTTTGACAGAAAGAGCCATTTGCTTGGCTAGCTATAGCCTAATGTTAGCTAGTGTCATGACGCTAGCCCTTCCAGCGAATTGGCTAGCAGAGATGTTTAACAACCCCCCACATCCTGTTAGGAGGGGAGGGGGGACAGTTTTACATCTTAACCCCACGTCATAAATTCCGTAAAGAGACTCTCCCTGGCCACGCAGTATGGAGAGAGATTTTCACAGTAAGACAAAGAGATTCTCCAATTCTACTCCATCCCAGAATTTGAGAACTGAACAATATTCCTATTCTGGAGAATGTGTAAACGGTCGGTGGAGAAGCCATGACCCGGTCCATTTTGTTTCATGTTCGTGACTACATGAAAGACAATACAGCCACATTACCCTAACTCTGTTTATACAGGTGGCTCAGTTATGAGGTTTCCATCTAATTTGTTTGGTTTGCATTTAATGAGTAAAGATGAAACTATTTGCGAAATTATGTAATGTGATGTTAACCTTCTAAATGAAAGAATCGTTTTAATAAGTAAAATATGCTCACTCAGTGGCCACGCCCACGTGAATACGCATTGGTTGGAAATGATGAACCAACCCCTTTTCTACATTTTTATAAGAGCCCCGGTGACCCAATTCATGTCAGACTAAGCCAACCCCAGCGTGAGCTGTGGTGGTGAATAGTTGAATAGCCACTCTACATAACGAAAAGCCACTCAAGTGCTCACGTTTAAAAGGGCTAATTCTAATATCAACCACACAGGCCAGGAAACGTGGGAGCCAAGGTGTCTGAATACTTTCTGAATGCACCATATAACGAGAGAGAGAAAGGGACAGAGAGAGAGCTCTACATGTGAAATGGTATGAACTCTGAACTAACTGATGACTCAAGAAGAAGTGAGTCCTATGACAGCCTAACAGACTGCAGCTGGAAAGGTAGTAAATATAGTACGACAACACTGCCGGACGTGGACGACTCTCCAGAGTGAGATGAACCTCTCAGACCACTCTCCAGAGTGAGATGAACCTCTCAGACCACTCTCCAGAGTGAGATGAACCTCTCAGACGACTCTCCAGAGTGAGATGAACCTCTCAGACGACTCTCCAGAGTGAGATGAACCTCTCAGACGACTCTCCAGAGTGAGATGAACCTCTCAGACGACTCTCCAGAGTGAGATGAACCTCTCAGACGAATCTCCAGAGTGAGATGAACCTCTCAGACGAATCTCCAGAGTGAGATGAACCTCTCAGACGACTCTCCAGAGTGAGATGAACCTCTCAGACGACTCTCCAGCGTGAGATGAACCTCTCAGACGACTCTCCAGCGTGAGATGAACCTCTCAGACGACTCTCCAGCGTGAGATGAACCTCTCAGACGAATCTCCAGAGTGAGATGAACCTCTCAGACGACTCTCCAGAGTGAGATGAACCTCTCAGACGAATCTCCAGAGTGAGATGAACCTCTCAGACGAATCTCCAGAGTGAGATGAACCTCTCAGACAAATGAACCTCTCAGACAAATCTCCAGAGTGAGATGAACCTCTCAGACGAATCTCCAGAGTGAGATGAACCTCTCAGACCACCCGGAACACTCCACAAAGGACAGGACAAACTCGAGCCTCACATCACAGCTTCAGGTAAATACAATGCATTGCTTTTCCGAATGAGCGATCGATAGTGGTATGTATTTATGTGAGAATAGCTTCCCAGGTTCAATAGAGACCCATGTTCCTTAGTCTTCCTTCCCGAAACCCCCGTCTCTTCTCTCTGAATCTATCGTGTTATAGCCCAACTGTTTTTGTTTGGTCCACTAGGGACGGTATTTACTGTATAATGTTATGTATTGTATATTCTGTAATTGTTAAGTTAGTTAGGAAATAAATCATTGAGCCAATTGGTGTATGGCTGATTTATAGTAAAGGCTGAGTTCGTGCAGATAACCAACAATTTCTGACGTTCAGATGACTGAAGAAGGTAAAAATAAAAGGGCTAAAAATAATTAATTAATTAATAGAAGACTAATTGATCAGATATTAAAATATACATTATATTAGGAAAATTATAACTATGTAATCTGAACATTTTCCTTGGTGCCCTGACTTCCTAGTTAATTACATTTACATGATTAGTTTCATCACATAATAATAATCACAGAGATGATAATACTAACAGAGATAATGATACTAAAGACACGACACTAGCTAACATTGAACCTGGTTGGTTAGCTACCTGCAGATTCATGCAGGGCAGTAACATCATGAGTTGTGATTATGGTTCATTGTTTGCCTAACCCTAACCCTAACATTAGCTGGCTGGCTCGCGAGCTAACATTGCGTGTATGACCTTATTATTCGTATTGCAGAGTCATTTGCTTAGCTAATTATAGCCTGATGTTAGCTAGCTGACATTGAACCTGGTTGGTTAGCTACCTGCAGATTCTTGCAGGATAGTAACGTCATGAGTTGTGATTATGGTTCATTGTTTACCTAGCTAGCTAGCTACATGTCTTAACAAAAGACTCCACCATGCAAGTAACCATTACGGGTGAGTTCATAAATTCAGTCTGGCCATCTACTCCGATTTCAGAGCACTCTCGTCTGAGTGTGCCAGAGAGAGCAGAATAACTGCTGAATTTAAAAACGCTCTACACCCATTGAATATGGCCGGTGTCAGTAAACGTCAGTAAACTCATCAGCATCCAACGCAAAACGCTCTGAACTTGGAATGGACAATCTGACAGCACGGTTACAGTCACCAACACTCTGGATAACATAACAGTCTAACCAGCTCTACTAGGGCGAGTAATGTTCAGTGAGCTGTTCTCTCTCTCTTAGATGTCTGGAAGTAGCTAGCAAGTTAGTACAGAACGGTTTTATCAACCCTTAACCTCTTTGATCTCTAGGGGCGCTATTTCATTTTTGGATAAAAAACGTTCCCGTTTTAAGCGCGATATTTTGTCACGAAAAGATGCTCGACTATGCATATTCTTGACAGTTTTTGAAAGAAAACACTCTGAAGTTTCAGAATCTGCAAAGATATTGTCTGTAAGTGCCCCAGAACTCATTCTACAGGCGAAACCAAGATGATGCGTCAACCAGGAAAAAAGCAGAATCTCTGAAGCTCTGTTTTCCATTGTCTCCTTATATGGCTGTGATTGCGCAAGGAATGAGCCTACACTTTCTGTCGTTCCCCCAAGGTGTTAGCAGCATTGTGACGTATTTGTAGGCATATCATTGGAAGATTGACCATAAGAGACTACATTTTCCAAGTGTCCGCCTGGTGTCCTGCGTGGAATTCGGTGCGCAAACGCCAGCTGCTTGTACTTTTCCATTTGATTGAGGGGAGAAACCATGCTTCCACGAACGATATATCATTGAAGAGATATGTGAAAAACACCTTGAGGATTGATTCTAAACAACGTTTGCCATGTTTTCAGTCGATATTATGGAGTTAATTTGGAAAAAAGTTCGCGTTTTGAGGACTGAATTTTCGTTTTTTTTTTGGTAGCCAAATGTGATGTGCAAAACGGAGCTATTTCTAATACACAAAGAATCTTTTTGGGAAAAACTGAGCATCTGCTATCTAACTGAGAGTCTCCTCATTGAAAACATCCGAAGTTCTTCAAAGGTAAATGATTTTATTTGAAGGCTTTTATGTTTTTGTTGAAATCTTGCATGCTGGATGCTAACGCTAATGCTAACGCTAAATGCTACGCTAGCTAGCCACTTTTACACAAATGATTGTTTTCCTATGGTTGAGAAGCATATTTTGAAAATCTGAGATGACAGTGTTGTTTACAAAAGGCTAAGCTTGAGAGATGGCATATTTATTTCATTTCATTTGCGATTTTCATGAATAGTTAACATTGCGTTATGGTAATGAGCTTAGGTCTGTAAATAGAATCCCGGATCCGGGTTTGGTAGACGCAATAGGTTAAAGAGATGGGTGGGGCTAAGGCTTAAGAGATGGGTGGGGCTAAGGCTTAAGAGATGGGTGGGGCTAAGGCTTAAGAGGGTGTGAACAATGCTGAATGGGTGTAGACACAGAGGAGCTCTCCAGGAGGTGTACCAAAATATTCAAGGGCCATTTTCTCAAAAGTGAAGTTACAAATGTATCAACTTTCAAAGCAGAATTACGTTCCCATTGTTCCTCAACTGTAGTGTTTGATATACAATTTTTCTAGCTCTGAGTCTCTACTTTTATCCAACGTAAAAAACACCATTTCAAATTTTGCTACATAAGACCGATGTGAGCCGGTCACATATGGTAGTACAGAGACAGGGACAGAGACGGGGTCAGAGACAGGGTCAGTACCTTCATCAGTGTTGTTGTCCTGGTGGTGGTCGTTGAGCCTGGGTGCGTTGGAGCGGGACTGGGAAGTAGAGGAGGGTTCTCTGGGATTCATGTCCTCCTGGTCCCTCAGGTTGGCCAACATGTCCTGGAGCTTAGACCGGTTAGGTCCTGAGGGAGGGCAGACAGGGGACAATATAATGTCGGCACAACAGAGGCTGTGTCCAAAACGGCAGCCCTATGTGCCCTGGTGAAAAGAAGAGCACTAGAAAGGGAACCAGGTGCCATTTGGGATACAAGCAGAGAGAACTTGGCTTGGAAAGGTAGTACCTGTCCCCTCCCCCGAACACACTTCCTGAATACTCACCACACGAACATCAAAAAATGAACAAAATAGAATTTGACGAAAAAAAGTGCAAGAAAGATTTTGGAAAGAAAAGAATGGCGACAGGCTGTAGTGATCAGAGGATGAATCTGGACAGAATCATGTCAAATGGAGAGAGGATAGAGACTGATACTTAAGTAGGAAAATGGGACTGAGCATCGGTCTTGTTTTGTATCATGACATCAACTTAAATAGTCTCGTCTTTCAAGGTTGCAGAGTTGATTCTAAGTGCTGTTTATGCCCAACCGTCACATCTATGAGACTCTAGGAGAAGATGGGAATGTTGAGTGCAATATGATACAATCAGGGTTTGATTCCTTGTCTTCTATAAGACTCTGTGTTGTTGTCTGTTCACACTGCTATGCTTTATCTTGGCCAGGTCGCAGTTGTAAATGAGAACTTGTTTTCAACTAGCCTACCTGGTTAAATAAAGGTGAAATTTAAATAAAATAAAAAAACTCTACTAGAAGATGGGTGTGTTGAGTGCAATATGATTCCTTGATTCCTTGTCTTCTATAAGACTCTACTAGAAGATGGGTATGTTGAGTGCAATATGATTCAATCAGGGTTTGATTCCTTGTCTTCTATGAGACTCTACTAGAAGATGGGAATGTTGAGTGCAATATGATTCAGTCAGGGTTTGATTCCTTGCAGACTAACTCCAATAGAGGTTCTATAGACTGCATTAAGACAGACAATGATAATATACATGGGGAATGATACACTGTAGCTAGCAGTGAACAAATGGATATCTAAACTAGAGACAGAACAGAATGGAGCATTGAAGGAAATGAAGGAATAACTAAACAGATACACAGACAATGTTTACACAAAGAGTCAGAATATAGAGAGTTGAAGACAGAGATATGGAATTAAGGGAGTTGAATACAGAGATATGGAATTAAGGGAGTTGAAGACAGAGATATGGAATTAAGGGAGTTGAATACAGAGATATGGAATTAAGGGAGTTGAAGACAGAGATATGGAATTAAGGGAGTTGAATACAGAGATATGGAATTAAGGGAGTTGAAGACAGAGATATGGAATTAAGGGAGTTGAATACAGAGTTGAAGACAGAGTTGAAGACAGAGTTGAAGACAGAGTTATGGAATTAAGGGAGTTGAAGACAGAGTTGAAGACAGAGTTATGGAATTAAGGGAGTTGAAGACAGAGTTGAAGACAGAGTTGAAGACAGAGCTATGGAATTAAGGGAGTTGAAGACAGAGTTGAAGACAGAGCTATGGAATTAAGGGAGTTGAAGACAGAGTTGAAGACAGAGCTATGGAATTAAGGGAGTTGAAGACAGAGTTGAAGACAGAGCTATGGAATTAAGGGAGTTGAAGACAGAGT
Source organism: Oncorhynchus clarkii lewisi (assembly GCF_045791955.1). NCBI lineage: Eukaryota > Metazoa > Chordata > Actinopteri > Salmoniformes > Salmonidae > Oncorhynchus > Oncorhynchus clarkii. The sequence continues at coordinate 173,352 of NW_027261052.1, forward strand.
TGAAGACAGAGCTATGGAATTAAGGGAGTTGAAGACAGAGTTGAAGACAGAGTTGAAGACAGAGTTGAAGACAGAGTTGAAGACAGAGTTGAAGACAGAGCTATGGAAGAGCAGCCGCAGTAAAAGAACAAGATGCGTGTTCTTGATATAAGGCTTTTGTTTATATTTCTCTTACTCTACAGAGAGAGAAGAGGAAGCATCGAGAGAGAACTTACTCTGCCCTACTTTTTTCCCCTTGCGTTCCTTCCTGTACTCCTCTTTGAGTTTGGATATCAGACCCTGGTCCATGTCCCAGGCCCCTGACATGGCAGTCTGCTGCTCCTCCTCTACAGGGGGACAAAACCAGAGCGATAGGAGAGGCTGTCCAGGATCTAGATGTGACCAGGAATGAAGCAGCAACCAATTCCTACTGTCCAGGAGGATTTACCCTGGTCTTGGATAGTCCCTCCAGTAACTAGCCACTAAGACCAGATACTATTTAAATAGTTATAAAGGAGTTGAAAGGGAAGGAGAATACCCCAAGGAGTGTAAACCTTTAGGAGTCACAAGGAGCTCAGAGACCCCCCCCCCCCCCCCCCACATGGACAAGTCACTGTGGAGACAATCCTTAACCAAAACCACTCTGTCCATCTTTCTATCTTTCTTTTTATAAATATTTCTTTCTTGCAATCTTTCTAATCCATTTTCCAGGTTTTGGTTAAAATAAAAACTGTATGGTTCACAAAGCATGTGACAAAATGGTCAATTCCTTTCAAAGACCAACATTGAGTCACTGATGTGGTCTTCCTGTCTGGGTTGGCGCCCTCCCTTGGGTTGTGCCGTGGAGGAGATCTTTGTGGGCTATACTCGGCCTTGTCTCAGGATGGTAAGTTGGTGGTTGAAGATATCCCTCTAGTGGTGTGGGGGCTGTGCTTTGGCAAAGTGGGTGGGGTTATATCCTTCCTGTTTGGCCCTGTATCATCGGGTATCATCGGATGGGGCCACAGTGTCTCCTGACCCCTCCTGTCTCTGCCTCCAGTATTGGTGCTGCAGTAGTTTATGTGTTGGGGGGCTAGGGTCAGTTTGTTATATCTGGAGTACTTCTCCTGTCCTATCCGTTGTCCTGTGTGAATTTAAGTGTGCTCTCTCTAATTCTCTCTTTCTCTCTCTCGGAGGACCTGAGCCCTAGGACCATGCCTCAGGACTACCTGACATGATGACTCCTTGCTGTCCCCAGTCCACCTGGCTGTGCTGCTGCTCCAGTTTCAACTGTTCTGCCAGTGATTATTATTATTTGACCATGCTGGTCATTTATGAACATTTGAACATCTTGGCCATGTTCTGTTATAATCTCCACCTGGCACAGCCAGAAGAGGACTGGCCACCCCACATAGCCTGGTTCCTCTCTAGGTTTCTTCCTAGGTTTTGGCCTTTCTAGGGAGTTTTTCCTAGCCACCGTGCTTCTACACCTGCATTGCTTGCTGTTTGGGGTTTTAGGCTGGGTTTCTGTACAGCACTTTGAGATACCAGCTGATGTACGAAGGGCTATATAAATACATTTGAACACAGAGGTGGAAAAGACAGGCTACAGAGGGGTAGAGACAGGCTACAGAGGGGTAGAGACAGGCTACAGAGGGGTAGAGACAGGCTACAGAGGGGTAGAGACAGGCAACAGAGGGGTACAGACAGGCTACAGAGGGGTACAGACAGGCTACAGAGGGGTACAGACAGGCTACAGAGGGGTAGAGACAGGCTACAGAGGGGTAGAGACAGACAGGCTACAGAGGGGTAGAGACTGGCTACAGAGGGGTAGAGACAGGCTACTGAGGGGTAGAGACAGGCTACTGAGGGGTCCAGACAGGCTACTGAGGGGTCCAGACAGGCTACAGAGGGGTACAGACAGGCTACAGAGGGGTACAGACAGGCTACAGAGGGGTACAGACAGACAGGCTACAGAGGGGTAGAGACAGACAGGCTACAGAGGGGTAGAGACAGACAGGCTACAGAGGGGTAGAGACAGACAGGCTACAGAGGGGTAGAGACAGACAGGCTACAGAGGGGTAGAGACAGACAGGCAACAGAGGGGTAGAGACAGACAGGCTACAGAGGGGTAGAGACAGACAGGCTACAGAGGGGTAGAGACAGACAGGCTACAGAGGGGTAGAGACAGACAGGCTACAGAGGGGTAGAGACAGGCTACAGAGGGGTAGAGACAGGCTACAGAGGGGTAGAGACAGGCTACAGAGGGGTAGAGACAGGCTACAGAGGGGTAGAGACAGGCTACAGAGGGGTACAGACAGGCTACAGAGGGGTACAGACAGGCTACAGAGGGGTACAGACAGGCTACAGAGGGGTAGAGACAGACAGGCTACAGAGGGGTAGAGACAGACAGGCTACCGAGGGGTAGAGACAGACAGGCTACAGAGGGGTAGAGACAGACAGGCTACAGAGGGGTAGAGACAGACAGGCTACAGAGGGGTAGAGACAGACAGGCTACAGAGGGGTAGAGACAGACAGGCTACAGAGGGGTAGAGACAGACAGGCTACAGTGGGGTAGAGACAGACAGGCTACAGAGGGGTAGAGACAGACAGGCTACAGAGGGGTAGAGACAGACAGGCTACAGAGGGGTAGAGACAGACACGCTATAGAGGGGTAGAGACAGACAGGCTACAGACGGGTAGAGACAGACAGGCTACAGAGGGGTAGAGACAGACAGGCTACAGAGGGGTAGAGACAGACAGGCTACAGAGGGGTAGAGACAGACAGGCTACAGAGGGGTAGAGACAGACAGGCTACAGAGGGGTAGAGACAGACAGGCTACAGAGGGGTAGAGACAGACAGGCTACAGAGGGGTAGAGACAGGCTACAGAGGGGTAGAGACAGGCTACAGAGGGGTAGAGACAGGCTACAGAGGGGTAGAGACAGGCTACAGAGGGGTAGAGACAGGCTACAGAGGGGTACAGACAGGCTACAGAGGGGTACAGACAGGCTACAGAGGGGTAGAGACAGGCTACATAGGGGTAGAGACAGACAGGCTACAGAGGGGTAGAGACTGGCTACAGAGGGGTAGAGACAGGCTACTGAGGGGTAGAGACAGGCTACTGAGGGGTCCAGACAGGCTACAGAGGGGTACAGACAGGCTACAGAGGGGTACAGACAGGCTACAGAGGGGTACAGACAGACAGGCTACAGAGGGGTAGAGACAGACAGGCTACAGAGGGGTAGAGACAGACAGGCTACAGAGGGGTAGAGACAGACAGGCTACAGAGGGGTAGAGACAGACAGGCTACAGAGGGGTAGAGACAGACAGGCAACAGAGGGGTAGAGACAGACAGGCTACAGAGGGGTAGAGACAGACAGGCTACAGAGGGGTAGAGACAGACAGGCTACAGAGGGGTAGAGACAGACAGGCTACAGAGGGGTAGAGACAGGCTACAGAGGGGTAGAGACAGGCTACAGAGGGGTAGAGACAGGCTACAGAGGGGTAGAGACAGGCTACAGAGGGGTACAGACAGGCTACAGAGGGGTACAGACTGGCTACAGAGGGGTACAGACAGGCTACAGAGGGGTACAGACAGGCTACAGAGGGGTAGAGACAGACAGGCTACAGAGGGGTACAGACAGGCTACAGAGGGGTAGAGACAGACAGGCTACAGAGGGGTAGAGACAGACAGGCTACAGAGGGGTAGAGACAGACAGGCTACAGAGGGGTAGAGACAGACAGGCTACAGAGGGGTAGAGACAGACAGGCTACAGAGGGGTAGAGACAGACAGGCTACAGAGGGGTAGAGACAGACAGGCTACAGAGGGGTAGAGACAGACAAGCTACAGAGGGGTAGAGACAGACAGGCTACAGAGGGGTAGAGACAGACAGGCTACAGAGGGGTAGAGACAGACAGGCTACAGAGGGGTAGAGACAGACACGCTATAGAGGGGTAGAGACAGACAGGCTACAGACGGGTAGAGACAGACAGGCTACAGAGGGGTAGAGACAGACAGGCTACAGAGGGGTAGAGACAGACAGGCTACAGAGGGGTAGAGACAGACAGGCTACAGAGGGGTAGAGACAGACAGGCTACAGAGGGGTAGAGACAGACAGGCTACAGAGGGGTAGAGACAGGCTACAGAGGGGTAGAGACAGGCTACAGACGGGTACAGACAGGCTACAGAGGGGTAGAGACAGGCTACAGAGGGGTAGAGACAGGCTACAGAGGGGTAGAGACAGGCTACAGAGGGGTAGAGACAGGCTACAGAGGGGTAGAGACAGGCTACAGAGGGGTAGAGACAGGCTACAGAGGGGTAGAGACAGGCTACAGAGGGGTAGAGACAGGCTACAGAGGGGTACAGACAGGCTACAGAGGGGTACAGACAGGCTACAGAGGGGTAGAGACAGACAGGCTACAGAGGGGTAGAGACAGACAGGCTACAGAGGGGTAGAGACAGACAGGCTACAGAGGGGTAGAGACAGACAGGCTACAGAGGGGTACAGACAGAATATGATGGACACCAAATCTCTATCAACAATCTGCAATCTGTTTGAACAAAAAACACCAGAGAAAAATAACAGAAAAATGGCGTGAAATGAAACAATCAATTATATAATAGTTAGTGTGTGTAAAATAATGAATATGTGGTATTTAAGGTAGTAAATACAAGTGATCTGCAGTTATTCATTAAAAACACTACAGTCTACCAGGTTGACAGTGACCTGAACACTACAGTCTACCAGGTTGACAGTGACCTGAACACTACAGTCTACCAGGTTGACAGTGACCTGAACACTACAGTCTACCAGGTTGACAGTGACCTGAACACTACAGTCTACCAGGTTGACAGTGACCTGAACACTACAGTCTACCAGGTTGACAGTGACCTGAACACTACAGTCTACCAGGGTGTTGGTTGAGAGTGACCTGAACACTACAGTCTACCAGGGTGTTGGTTGAGAGTGACCTGAACACTACAGTCTACCAGGGTGTTGGTTGACAGTGACCTGAACACTACAGTCTACCAGGTTGGCAGTGACCTGAACACTACAGTCTACCAGGTTGACAGTGACCTGAACACTACAGTCTACCAGGGTGTTGGTTGAGAGTGACCTGAACACTACAGTCTACCAGGGTGTTGGTTGACAGTGACCTGAACACTACAGTCTACCAGTGTGTTGGTTGACAGTGACCTGAACACTACAGTCTACCAGTGTGTTGGTTGACAGTGACCTGAACACTACAGTCTACCAGGGTGTTGGTTGACAGTGTCCTGAACACTACAGTCTACCAGGGTACTAATATTTTAGTCAGAGGGACAGGTTTTAACCTTGTTTATTTACTTGTGTAACTCACCCCAGTTGGTCCCGTTCCCTGCGCTGCGGGACTCAGGTGATGTGTCCATATCATCTGGACTAGACAGGAAGTCAAAGCCCTTCAGTGCATCCTCAGTGTCTGGATCCTCACTTGTGTCCATACTGGTGGACAGGGCAGATGATGGCTTCTTCCTCACTATCTAAGGGGCAGAGACAGGGACATTGAGGCATATTGTGACTGCCAGCAGACAGAAATCCATTCTGATATTGTCAGATCAGTTCTGTTAATTGACTGATATTATCATGAACTTCAGAAGGAAAGTTTAGCTAAGCGTTTGTCTGTGTGTGTCTGATGCATGTCTGTGTGTGTGTGTGATGCATATCTGTGTGTGTGTGTGATGCATGTCTGTGTGTGTGTGATGCATATCTGTGTGTGTGTGATGCATATCTGTGTGTGTGTGTGTGTGCACCTTACCGTCCCTGTAGGTCCTGTCCGTTCCATGATAGTCCTGTCATTCCCTGAACCGTCTTCATCATCATCTTCATCACTGTAGTCAGCTGCAGAGCTTTCTATGAACCTGAAGGCCTCCTGCACAACACTGGACTCAGATTGCTCTGTCTTCCTGCTCTCACACACACACACACACACACACACACACACAGTGGTTCACTCTGCCAGAGGCAACACGGACCTAGCTGTCCTAACAATATCAAGGCAGTTTTTTAGGTTGGGGCCAGCCTGATCCACCATCTTGACCTCTCCATCTTACATATCCGTTTCTCTAGGTTGGGGCCATAGAAATAGAATGACTAGAATGATATTATTGGTCTGAGGTATTTTCTCCCTTCTAGTAATGCTATCATTGGCACCATCCTGTGGGGGCACCATCCTGCGGGGGCACCATCCTGTGGGGGCACCATCCTGTGGGGGTACCATCCTGTGGGGGCACCATCCTGTGGGGGCACCATCCTGTGGGGGTACCATCCTGTGGGGGTACCATCCTGTGGGGGTACCATCCTGTGGGGGTACCATCCTGTGGGGGTACCATCCTGTGGGGGTACCATCCTGTGGGGGTACCATCCTGTGGGGGTACCATCCTGCGGGGGTACCATCCTGCGGGGGCACCATCCTGCGGGGGCACCATCCTGCGGGGGCACCATCCTGCGGGGGTACCATCCTGTGGGGGTACCATCCTGTGGGGGTACCATCCTGTGGGGGTACCATCCTGCGGGGGCACCATCCTGCGGGGGTACCATCCTGCGGGGGTACCATCCTGCGGGGGTACCATCCTGCGGGGGTACCATCCTGCGGGGGTACCATCCTGCGGGGGTACCGTCCTGTGTGTGTATTGACAGTGAGGTGTGTTAACTTACCCTCCTCTGGTGCGGGTGTCTGTTCCGTTGGCCGTCCTCTCCACAAGGCCCCCTCCGTCTCCGGCCAGACCCAGCAGGGTTTGTACCCTGCGAGACTTCACATCCAGGATGGTGTCTGCGTAACCCACCTCCTGGAGATACCTGGACAAATTAGACAGGCTGTGTGAGTGTTTTTTAGTCCCAGGAGGAGCTTGTCCCTACGCCTCCCACTACTGTCAGTTGAGTCAGACTGCGAGGAGAGAAAGATGCACACAACATGACACAGGAGAGGAGACAGAGCCTTCGGGTCTGGTGAAGATCTCCTTTAAATCAGGACATTTATATATCTCCCTGCTGACAGAGAGACAGACAGACAACCAGCATCATTACACTGGTGTCCTCTAACGCATAACCATCTCAGCTGTGTTGAAGACAGACAACCAGCATCATTAGACTGGTGTCCTCTAACGCATAACCATCTCAGCTGTGTTGAAGACAGACAACCAGCATCATTAGACTGGTGTCCTCTAACACATAACCATCTCAGCTGTGTTGAAGACAGACAACCAGCATCATTAGACTGGTGTCCTCTAACGCATAACCATCTCAGCTGTGTTGAAGACAGACAACCAGCATCATTAGACTGGTGTCCTCTAACGCATAACCATCTCAGCTGTGTTGAAGACAGACAACCAGCATCATTACACTGGTGTCCTCTAACGCATAACCATCTCAGCTGTGTTGAAGACAGACAACCAGCATCATTAGACTGGTGTCCTCTAACGCATAACCATCTCAGCTGTGTTGAAGACAGACAACCAGCATCATTAGACTGGTGTCCTCTAACACATAACCATCTCAGCTGTGTTGAAGACAGACAACCAGCATCATTACACTGGTGTCCTCTAACGCATAACCATCTCAGCTGTGTTGAAGACAGACAACCAGCATCATTACACTGGTGTCCTCTAACGCATAACCATCTCAGCTGTGTTGAAGACAGACAACCAGCATCATTAGACTGGTGTCCTCTAACGCATAACCATCTCAGCTGTGTTGAAGACAGACAACCAGCATCATTACACTGGTGTCCTCTAACGCATAACCATCTCAGCTGTGTTGAAGACAGACAACCAGCATCATTAGACTGGTGTCCTCTAACACATAACCATCTCAGCTGTGTTGAAGACAGACAACCAGCATCATTAGACTGGTGTCCTCTAACGCATAACCATCTCAGCTGTGTTGAAGACAGACAACCAGCATCATTAGACTGGTGTCCTCTAACGCATAACCATCTCAGCTGTGTTGAAGACAGACAACCAGCATCATTACACTGGTGTCCTCTAACGCATAACCATCTCAGCTGTGTTGAAGACAGACAACCAGCATCATTACACTGGTGTCCTCTAACACATAACCATCTCAGCTGTGTTGAAGACAGACAACCAGCATCATTAGACTGGTGTCCTCTAACACATAACCATCTCAGCTGTGTTGAAGACAGACAACCAGCATCATTAGACTGGTGTCCTCTAACGCATAACCATCTCAGCTGTGTTGAAGACAGACAACCAGCATCATTAGACTGGTGTCCTCTAACGCATAACCATCTCAGCTGTGTTGAAGACAGACAGCCAGCATCATTACACTGGTGTCCTCTAATGCATAACCATCTCAGCTGTGTTGAAGACAGACAACCAGCATCATTAGACTGGTGTCCTCTAACGCATAACCATCTCAGCTGTGTTGAAGACAGACAACCAGCATCATTACACTGGTGTCCTCTAACGCATAACCATCTCAGCTGTGTTGAAGACAGACAACCAGCATCATTAGACTGGTGTCCTCTAACGCATAACCATCTCAGCTGTGTTGAAGACAGACAACCAGCATCATTAGACTGGTGTCCTCTAACGCATAACCATCTCAGCTGTGTTGAAGACAGACAACCAGCATCATTACACTGGTGTCCTCTAACGCATAACCATCTCAGCTGTGTTGAAGACAGACAACCAGCATCATTACACTGGTGTCCTCTAACGCATAACCATCTCAGCTGTGTTGAAGACAGACAACCAGCATCATTAGACTGGTGTCCTCTAACGCATAACCATCTCAGCTGTGTTGAAGACAGACAACCAGCATCATTAGACTGGTGTCCTCTAACGCATAACCATCTCAGCTGTGTTGAAGACAGACAACCAGCATCATTAGACTGGTGTCCTCTAACGCATAACCATCTCAGCTGTGTTGAAGACAGACAACCAGCATCATTACACTGGTGTCCTCTAACACATAACTATCTCAGCTGTGTTGAAGACAGACAACCAGCATCATTACACTGGTGTCCTCTAACACATAACTATCTCAGCTGTGTTGAAGACAGCTAGTAAACTGGCACTCTGTAATGAGTTACTACAATAACAACAGTGTCTGTCTGTCTGTCTGTCTGTCTGTCTGTCTGCTAGTCAAATCAAAATATACTGCTGAATACAACAGGTGTAGTAGACCTCACAGTGAAATGCTGAATACAACAGGTGTAGTAGACCTTACAGTGAAATGCTGAATACAACAGGTGTAGTAGACCTTACAGTGAAATGCTGAATACAACAGGTGTAGGTAGACCTCACAGTGAAATGCTGAATACAACAGGTGTAGTAGACCTCACAGTGAAATGCTGAATACAACAGGTGTAGTAGACCTTACAGTGAAATGCTGAATACAACAGGTGTAGTAGACCTCACAGTGAAATGCTGAATACAACTGGTGTAGTAGACCTCACAGTGAAATGCTGAATACAACAGGTGTAGTAGACCTTACAGTGAAATGCTGAATACAACAGGTGTAGTAGACCTTACAGTGAAATGCTGAATACAACAGGTGTAGTAGACCTCACAGTGAAATGCTGAATACAACAGGTGTAGTAGACCTCACAGTGAAATGCTGAATACAACAGGTGTAGTAGACCTTACAGTGAAATGCTGAATACAACAGGTGTAGTAGACCTTACAGTGAAATGCTGAATACAACAGGTGTAGTAGACCTTACAGTGAAATGCTGAATACAACAGGTGTAGTAGACCTTACAGTGAAATGCTGAATACAACAGGTGTAGTAGACCTTACAGTGAAATGCTGAATACAACAGGTGTAGTAGACCTCACAGTGGAATGCTGAATACAACAGGTGTAGTAGACCTCACAGTGAAATGCTGAATACAACAGGTGTAGTAGACCTCACAGTGAAATGCTGAATACAACAGGTGTAGTAGACCTTACAGTGAAATGCTGAATACAACAGGTGTAGTAGACCTTACAGTGAAATGCTGAATACAACAGGTGTAGTAGACCTCACAGTGAAATGCTGAATACAACAGGTGTAGTAGACCTTCCAGTGAAATGCTGAATACAACAGGTGTAGTAGACCTGACAGTGAAATGCTGAATACAACAGGTGTAGTAGACTTCACAGTGAAATGCTGAATACAACAGGTGTAGTAGACCTCACAGTGAAATGCTGAATACAACAGGTGTAGTAGACCTTACAGTGAAATGCTGAATACAACAGGTGTAGTAGACCTCACAGTGGAATGCTGAATACAACAGGTGTAGTAGACCTCACAGTGAAATGCTGAATACAACAGGTGTAGTAGACCTCACAGTGAAATGCTGAATACAACAGGTGTAGTAGACCTTACAGTAAAATGCTGAATACAACAGGTGTAGTAGACCTGACAGTGAAATGCTGAATACAATGACCTCCTCCCTATAGGCTGTCGCGTTGTTGTCGGTGATCAGGCCTACTACCACTGTTGTGTCATCGGCAAATTTAATGATGGTGTTGGAGTCGTGCAGTCATGAGTGAACAGGGAGTACAGGAGGGGGCTGAGCACGCACCCCTGAGGGGCCCCTGTGTTGAGGATCAGCATGGCGGATGTGTTGTTACCTACCCTTACCACCTGCGGGCAGCCCGTAAGGAAGTCCAGGATCCAGTTGCAGAGGGAGGTGTTTAGTCCCAGGTTCCTTAGCTTAGTGATGAGTTTTGTGGGCACTATGGTGTTGAACGCTGAGCTGTTGTCAATGAATAGCATTCTAACATAGGTGTTCCTTTTGTCCAGGTGGGAAAGGGCAGTGTGGAGCGCAAAAGAGACAGCATCATCTGTGGATCTGTTGGGGCAGTATGCAAATTGGAGTGGGCCTAGGGTTTCTGGGATAATGGTGTTGATGTGAGCTATGACCAGCCTTTCAACGCACTTCATGGCTACAGATGTGAGTGCTACGGGTCGGTAGTCATTTAGGCAGGTTATCTTGATGTTCTTGGGCACAAGCACTATGGTGGTCTGCTTGTTGGTATTAAAGACTCGGACAGGGAGAGGTTGGAAATGTCAGTGAAGACACTTGCTAGTTGGTCAGCGCATGCTTGGAGTACAAGTCTTGGTAATCCGTCTGGCCCTGCAGTCTTATGAATGTTGACCTGATGAATGATGACCTTGTTTCCAGGGTTAGTGGTATGGTATAGTAACTCACTGTCTGAGGAGCTGACGACCTTGTTTCCAGGGTTAGTGGTAGTGGTATAGTAACTCACTGTCTGAGGAGCTGATGACCTTGTTTCCAGGGTTAGTGGTATGGTATAGTAACTCACTGTCTGAAGAGCTGATGACCTTGTTTCCAGGGTTAGTGGTAGTGGTATGGTATAGTAACTCACTGTCTGAGGAGCTGACGACCTTGTTTCCAGGGTTAGTGGTATGGTATAGTAACTCACTGTCTGAGGAGCTGACGGCCTTGTTTCCAGGGTTAGTGGTATGGTATAGTAACTCACTGTCTGAGGAGCTGACGACCTTGTTTCCAGGGTTAGTGGTATGGTATAGTAACTCACTGTCTGAGGAGCTGACGACCTTGTTTCCAGGGTTAGTGGTATGGTATAGTAACTCACTGTCTGAGGAGCTGATGACCTTGTTTCCAGGGTTAGTGGTAGTGGTATGGTATAGTAACTCACTGTCTGAGGAGCTGACGACCTTGTTTCCAGGGTTAGTGGTATGGTATAGTAACTCACTGTCTGAGGAGCTGACGGCCTTGTTTCCAGGGTTAGTGGTATGGTATAGTAACTCACTGTCTGAGGAGCTGACGACCTTGTTTCCAGGGTTAGTGGTATGGTATAGTAACTCACTGTCTGAGGAGCTGACGGCCTTGTTTCCAGGACAACTGGTTGTTCAAGGACCCAGGAGTCTCATTCTCAATCACCTCGTCTGTGGACAGAGAAACACAGAGAAACATGCTGAGCAACTATCACATAAACATCAACCACAACACAACATCACACAGTGACAGAAACATCAACCCCAATACAACATCACACAGTGACAGAAACATCAACCCCAATATCACACAGTGCCAGAAACATCAACCACAACATCACACAGTGAGAGAGAAACATCAACCACAACATCACACAGTGAGAGAGAAACATCAACCACAACATCACACAGTGACAGAAACATCAACCCCAATATCACACAGTGACAGAAACATCAACCACAACATCACACAGTGACAGAAACATCAACCCCAATATCACACAGTGACAGAAACCTCAACCACAACATCACACAGTGACAGAAACATCAACATCACACAGTGACAGAAACATCAACCACAACATCACACAGTGAGAGAGAAACATCAACCACAACATCACACAGTGACAGAAACATCAACCACAATATCACGCAGTGAGAGAGAAACATCAACCACAACATCACACAGTGACAGAAACATCAACCACAACATCACACAGTGACAGAAACATCAACCGCAACATCACACAGTGACAGAAACATCAACATCACACAGTGACAGAAACATCAACCACAACATCACACAGTGAGAGAGAAACATCAACCACAACATCACACAGTGACAGAAACATCAACCACAACATCACACAGTGAGAGAGAAACATCAACCACAACATCACACAGTGAGAGAGAAACATCAACCACAACATCACACAGTGACAGAAACATCAACCACAACATCACACAGTGAGAGAAACATCAACCACAACATCACACAGTGACAGAAACATCAACCACAACATCACACAGTGAGAGAGAAACATCAACCACAGCATCACACAGTGACAGAAACATCAACCCCAATATCACACAGTGACAGAAACATCAACCCCAATATCACACAGTGACAGAAACATCAACCCCAACATCACACAGTGACAGAAACCTCAACCACAACATCACACAGTGACAGAAACATCAACCCCAACATCACACAGTGAGAGAGAAACATCAACCACAACATCACACAGTGACAGAAACATCAACCACAACATCACACAGTGACAGAAACATCAACCCCAACATCACACAGTGAGAGAGAAACATCAACCACAACATCACACAGTGAGAGAAACATCAACCACAACATCACACAGTGACAGAAACATCAACCCCAACATCACACAGTGAGAGAGAAACATCAACCACAACATCACACAGTGAGAGAGAAACATCAACCACAACATCACACAGTGAGAGAGAAACATCAACCACAACACAACTCCACTCGTGGTCTTATTCTTCTTAGAAGCCTGTTTAATCTATGGCTCCTTATCATGAGTTCATTAGAGCCGTTCCATGGGTATAGACATTCAAGTAGAAGCCAGAGAGACTTCTCCATGTAGGAGAACTTCCATTAAGGCCCAGCACTAAGGTGTTAGCGGCAGTGTTAAGGTGTTAGCGGGCGGCGCTAAGGTGTTAGCGGTAGCACTAAGGTGTTAGCGGGCAGCACTAAGGTGTTAGCGGCAGCACTAAGGACCGCTACTTCTTTAACAGGCATTCTCTCTAAGCCTCTTTACTGTGTCACCACCCTGCTCGATGCTATGTACAAGGACCGCTACTTCTTTAACAGGCATTCTCTCTGAGCCTCTTTACTGTGTTGCCACCATGCTCGATGCTAGGTACAAGGACCACTACTTCTTTAACAGGCATTCTCTCTTTACTGTGTCGCCACCATGTTCGATGCTAGGTACAAGGACCGCTACTTCTTTAACAGACATTCTCTCTTTACTGTGTCGCCACCATGCTCGATGTTAGGTACAAGGACCACTACTTCTTTAACAGGCATTCTCTCTTTACTGTGTCACCACCATGCTCGATGTTAGGTACAAGGACCGCTACTTCTTTAACAGGCATTCTCTCTGAGCCTCTTTACTGTGTTGCCACCTTGCTCGATGCTAGGTACAAGGACCGCTACTTCTTTAACAGGCATTCTCTCTGAGCCTCTTTACTGTGTCTCCACCTTGCTCGATGCTAGGTACAAGGACCGCTACTTCTTTAACAGGCATTCTCTCTTTACTGTGTTGCCACCATGCTCGATGCTAAGTACAAGGACTGCTACTTCTTTAACAGGCATTCTCTCTGAGCCTCTTTACTGTGTTGCCACCTTGCTCGATGCTAGGTACAAGGACCGCTACTTCTTTAACAGGCATTCTCTCTGAGCCTCTTTACTGTGTTGCCACCTTGCTCGATGCTAGGTACAAGGACCGCTACTTCTTTAACAGGCATTCTCTCTTTACTGTGTTGCCACCATGCTCGATGCTAAGTACAAGGACTGCTACTTCTTTAACAGGCATTCTCTCTTTACTGTGTCTCCACCATGCTCCATGCTAGGTACAAGAACCGCTACTTCTTTAACAGGCATTCTATCTGAGCCTCTTTACTGTGTCACCACCATGCTCCATGCTAGGTACAAGGACCGCTACTTCTTTAACAGGCATTCTCTCTGAGCCTCTTTACTGTGTCTCCACCATGCTCGATGCTAGGTACAAGGACCGCTACTTTGATGCAGACCAGAAACAGGGTTTACGTGAAATGTTACATACTCAACTGGACAATAAGGAAACGGACACAGTGACGGTGTGTACCGAGGAAGAGAGGCCACGGACAGACATGGCTGGACAAGATGGAAACGGACACAGTGACAGTGTGCACCAAGGAAGAGAGGCCACGGACAGACATGGCTGGACAAGAAGGAAACGGACACAGTGACAGTGAAGAGGAAGAGAGGCCACAGACAGACATGGCTGGACAAGATGGAAACGGACACAGTGACAGTGCGTACCGAGGAAGAGAGGCCACGGACAGACATGGCTGGACAAGATGGAAACGGACACAGTGACAGTGCGTACCGAGGAAGAGAGGCCACGGACAGACATGGCTGGACAAGATGGAAACGGACACAGTGACAGTGAAGAGGAAGAAAGGCCACGGACAGACATGGCTGGACAAGATGGAAACGGACACAGTGACAGTGCGTACCGAGGAAGAGAGGCCACGGACAGACATGGCTGGACAAGATGGAAACGGACACAGTGACAGTGCGTACCGAGGAAGAGAGGCCACGGACAGACATGGCTGGACAAGATGGAAACGGACACAGCGACAGTGAAGAGGAAGAGAGGCCACGGACAGACATGGCTGGACAAGAAGGAAACGGACACAGTGACAGTGCGTACCGAGGAAGAGAGGCCACGGACAGACATGGCTGGACAAGATGGAAACGGACACAGTGACAGTGCAGAGGAAGAGAGGCCACGGACAGATATGGCTGGACAAGATGGAAACGGACACAGTGACAGTGAAGAGGAAGAGAGACCACGGACAGACATGGATGGACAAGATGGAAACGGACACAGTGACAGTGAAGAGGAAGAGAGGCCACGGACAGACATGGCTGGACAAGATAGAAACGGACACAGTGACAGTGAAGAGGAAGAGAGGCCACGGACAGACATGGCTGGACAAGATGGAAACGGACACTGTGACAGTGAAGAGGAAGAGAGGCCACGGACAGACATGGCTGGACAAGATGGAAACGGACACAGTGACAGTGCGTACCGAGGAAGAGAGGCCACGGACAGACATGGCTGGACAAGATGGAAACGGACACAGTGACAGTGCGTACCGAGGAAGAGAGGCCACGGACAGACATGGCTGGACAAGAAGGAAATGGACACAGTGACAGTGAAGAGGAAGAGAGGACTAGGACAGACATGGCTAGACAAGAAGGAAACGGACACAGTGACAGTGAAGAGGAAGAGAGGCCACGGACAGACATGGCTGGACAAGATGGAAACGGACACTGTGACAGTGAAGAGGAAGAGAGGACTAGGACAGACATGGCTAGACAAGAAGGAAACGGACACAGTGACAGTGAAGAGGAAGAGAGGCCACGGACAGACATGGCTGGACAAGATGGAAACGGACACTGTGACAGTGAAGAGGAAGAGAGGCCACGGACAGACATGGCTGGACAAGATGGAAACGGACACTGTGACAGTGAAGAGGAAGAGAGGACTAGGACAGACATGGCTAGACAAGAAGGAAACGGACACAGTGACTGTGAAGAGGAAGAGAGGACACGGACAGACATGGCTAGACAATAAGGAAACGGACACAGTGAAGCACTGAGGAAGAGAGGACACGGACAGAGAGCTGAAACATCACTGTTTGACATGTATGATGAAATCCTGGTTGAGAACGAAACGACTGAACAACAAAACAGCACAGCAAGTAAGTGAAATAAATAGGTTTTGATGATGTTTTACTGGTAATGGGGACATACGTAAATGGAAACAAAATAACTTTTTGGTCAGTGTGGTGTGAGTGTGTAACCTTTATGTAACAAGTCAGTTAAGAACAAATTCTTATTTACAATGACGGCCTACCCCGGACGACGTTGGGCCAATTGTGTGCCGCCCTATGGGACTCCCAATCACGGCCGGATGTGATACAGCCTGGTTTCAAACCAGGGACTGTAGTGACGCCTCTTGCACAGAGATGCAGTGCCTTAGACCGCTGCGTGCATGTGTGTGTGTGTGTTAACTATACTAGAATGCTTAACAGGCCGCAACATTTTTTTATAAATCGATATTGGTTTAATTTTGTCAAGGAAAATATCGGATATCGGTATCGGCCAAAAATGTCATATCGGTGCATCCCTACTTGGTAATTTAGGAGAGAGGGGAGAGGAGAAGAGAGAGACGTGCCTAATTTAGGCACATGAACACGCACACCACGACACACACACCCCAACACACACACACCCCGACACACACACACCCCGACACACACACACCCCGACACACACACACCCCGACACACACACACCCCGACACACACACACCCCGACACACACACACCCCGACACACACACACCCCGACACACACACACCCCGACACCTCTCCGGTTCATCAACACTTCCAGAGAGCTGATGCTTTGAACAGACAGAACAGGCTGTATCTTATGAATAAAGATGATGAATGATGAGGAGGACACATCCCTAAAGACAGGAGGGAATCAGAACATGGAGACCAATAGGACACATCCCTAAAGACAGGAGGGAATCAGAACATGGAGACCAATAGGACACATCCCTAAAGACAGGAGGGAATCAGAACATGGAGACCAATAGGACACATCCTTAAAGACAGGAGGGAATCAGAACATGGAGACCAATAGGACACATCCCTAAAGACAGGATGGAATCAGAACATGGAGACCAATAAGACACATCCCTAAAGACAGGAGGGAATCAGAACATGGAGACCAATAGGACACATCCCTAAAGACAGGAGGGAATCAGAACATGGAGACCATCAGAGAGAGTGTTGGTACACATACATGGTGAAACTATTGGATAAGACATGTGTAAAAGTCTACACAGCCAGACAGGATTCAGGTATGTGAATGCTGCATTCTCTAGGATTTAGTACCGCCATAGAAGAAGAGGGTCGTGTGTAAGTTGTCCTACCGTAGTCATAGCTGGGAGGTTTCACGTCTCCTTGGTTCAACTCCGTTCCATATTTTAACTTGTGGTACTTGGACCTGGAAGAGAAAGCAGAAACAACTGTTCAAAGATGCTGATGATTAAGATCGACAGAGAAACATTGTCCGCACTTCAATCAGTATAATAACTTGGGATCACAGTTCCTGTTAACTAGTCAGCGAATTCCTGTTAACTAGCCAGAACATTCCTGTTAACTAGCCAGAACATTCCTGTTAACTAGCCAGTTCATTCCTGTTAACTAACCAGAATATTCCTGTTAACTAACCAGAAAATTCCTGTTAACTAACCAGAACATCCCTGTTAACTAACCAGAATATTCCTGTTAACTAGCCAGAATATTCCTGTTAACTAACCAGAAAATTCCTGTTAACTAGCCAGTGCATTCCTGTTAACTAGCCAGTGCATTCCTGTTAACTTGCCAGTGCATTCCTGTTATCTAGCCAGTGCATTCCTGTTAACTAACCAGAGCATTCCTGTTAACTAACCAGAACATTCCTGTTAACTAACCACAGCATTCCTGTTAACTAGCCAGTGCATTCCTGTTAACTAACCAGAGCATTCCTGTTAACTAGCCAGTGCATTCCTGTTAACTAGCCAGAACATTCCTGTTAACTAGCCAGAACATTCCTGTTAACTAGCCAGAACATTCCTGTTAACTAGCCAGTGCATTCCTGATAACTAGCAAAAACATTCCTGTTAACTAGCCAGGACATTCCTGTTAACTAGCCAGAACATTCCTGTTAACTAACCAGAATATTCCTGTTAACTAGCCAGAATATTCCTGTTAACTAACCAGAGCATTCCTGTTAACTAACCAGAGCATTCCTGTTAACTAACCAGAACATTCCTGTTAACTAACCAGAACATTCCTGTTAACTAACCAGAACATTCCTGTTAACTAACCACAACATTCCTGTTAACTTGCCACCGCATTCCTGTTAACTAACCAGAACATTCCTGTTAACTAACCAGAACATTCCTGTTAACTAACCAGAACATCCCTGTTAACTAACCAGAATATTCCTGTTAACTAACCAGAATATTCCTGTTAACTAACCAGAACCTTCCTGTTAACTAACCAGAATATTCCTGATAGATATTCCTGACAGATAGTCCTTACTGCTATTAGAAACACATTGAATAACAGATAGTCCTTACTGCTATTAGCCCATAGAAACACATTGAATAACAGATAGTCCTTACTGCTATTAGCCCATAGAAACACATTGAATAACAGATAGTCCTTACTGCTATTAGCCCATAGAAACACATTGAATAACAGATAGTCCTTACTGCTATTAGCCAATAGAAACACATTGAATAACAGATAGTCCTTACTGCTATTAGCCCATAGAAACACATTGAATAACAGATAGTCCTTACTGCTATTAGCCCATAGAAACACATTGAAAAACAGATAGTCCTTACTGCTATTAGAAACACATTGAATAACAGATCTGCTGCAGGCTGCCTGTATTTATTCATCATCATCATCATCATCATCAAGGATCTGCTGCTGGCTGCCTGTATTCATTCAACATCATCATTAAGGATCTGCTGCAGGCTGCCTGTATTTATTCATCATCATCATCATCAAGGATCTGCTGCAGGCTGCCTGTATTTATTCAACATCATCATCATCATTATTAAGGATCTGCTGCAGGCTGCCTGTATTTATTCAACATCATCATCATCAAGGATCTGCTGCAGGCTGCCTGTATTTATTCATCATCATCATCATCATCATTAAGGATCTGCTGCAGGCTGCCTGTATTTATTCATCATCATCATCATCAAGGATCTGCTGCAGGCTGCCTGTATTTATTCAACATCATCATCATTAAGGATCTGCTGCAGGCTGCCTGTATTTATTCATCATCATCATCAAGGATCTGCTGCAGGCTGCCTGTATTTATTCATCATCATTAAGGATCTGCAGCAGGCTGCCTGTATTTATTCATCATCATCTTCATCATCATCAAGGATCTGCAGCAGGCTGCCTGTACTTATTGATCGTCATCATCTTCATCATCATCATCAAGGATCTGCAGCAGGCTGACCGTATTTATTCATCATCATCATTAAGGATCTGCAGCAGGCTGCCTGTATTTATTCATCATCATCATCATCATCATTAAGGATCTGCTGCAGGCTGCCTGTATGTATTCATCATAATCATCATCATCATCATCATCATCATCAAGGATCTGCTGCAGGCTGCCTGAATTTATTCAACATCATCATTAAGGATCTGCTGCAGGCTGCCTGTATTTATTCATCATCATCATTAATGATCTGCTGCAGGCTGCCTGTGTGTATTCATCATCATCAAGGATCTGCTGCAGGCTGCCTGTATTTATTCATCATCATCAAGGATCTGCTGCAGGCTGCCTGTATTTATTCATCATCATCATCATCACTAAGGATCTGCTGCAGGCTGCCTGTATTTATTCATCATCATCATTAAGGATCTGCTGCAGGCTGCCTGTATTTATTCATCATCATCATCATTAAGGATCTGCTGCAGGCTGCCTGTATTTATTCATCATCATCATCATCATCATCACTAAGGATCTGCTGCAGGCTGCCTGTATTTATTCATCATCATTAAGGATCTGCAGCAGGCTGCCTGTATTTATTCATCATCATCATCATTAAGGATCTGCTGCAGGCTGCCTGTATGTATTCATCATCATTAAGGATCTGCAGCAGGCTGCCTGTATTTATTCATCATCATTAAGGATCTACAGCAGGCTGCCTGTATTTATTCATCATCATCATCATTAAGGATCTACAGCAGGCTGCCTGTAATTATTCATCATCATCAAGGATCTGCTGCATGCTGCCTGTATTTATTAATCATCATCAAGGATCTGCTGCAGGCTGCCTGTATTTATTCATCATCAAGGATCTGCTGCCTGCTGCCTGTATTTATTCATCATCATCATCATCATTAAGGATCTGCTGCAGGCTTCCTGTATTTATTCATCATCATCATCAAGGATCTGCAGCAGGTTGCCTGTATTTATTCATCATCATCATCAAGGATCTGCTGCAGGCTGCCTGTATTTATTCATCATCATCAAGGATCTGATGCAGGCTGCCTGTATTTATTCATCATCATCATTAAGGATCTGCAGCAGGTTGCCTGTATTTATTCATCATCATCAAGGATCTGATGCAGGCTGCCTGTATTTATTCATCATCATCATTAAGGATCTGCAGCAGGTTGCCTGTATTTATTCATCATCATCAAGGATCTGATGCAGGTTGCCTGTATTTATTCATCATCATCATTAATGATCTGCTGCAGGCTGCCTGTATTTATTCATCATCATCATCATCATTAATGATCTGCTGCAGGCTGCCTGTATTTATTCATCATCATTAAGGATCTGCTGCAGGCTGCCTGTATTTATTCATCATCATTAAGGATCTGCTGCAGGCTGCCTGTATTTATTCATCATCATCATCATCATTAATGATCTGCAGCAGGCTGCCTGTATTTATTCATCATCATCATCATCATTAAGGATCTGCAGCAGGCTGCCTGTATTTATTCATCATCATCATCATCATTAAGGATCTGCAGCAGGCTGCCTGTATTTATTCATCATCATCATCATCATCAAGGATCTGCTGCAGGCTGCCTGTATTTATTCATCATCATTAAGGATCTGCTGCAGGCTGCCTGTATTTATTCATCATCATCATCATCATCAAGGATCTGCTGCAGGCTGCCTGTATTTATTCATCATCATCAAGGATCTGCTGCAGGCTGCCTGTATTTATTCATCATCATCATCATCATCAAGGATCTGCTGCAGGCTGCCTGTATTTATTCATCATCATTAAGGATCTGCTGCAGGCTGCCTGTATTTATTCATCATCATCATCAAGGATCTGCAGCAGGCTGCCTGTATTTATTCATCATCATCATTAAGGATCTGCTGCAGGCTGCCTGTATTTATTCATCATCATTAAGGATCTGCTGCAGGCTGCCTGTATTTATTCATCATCATCATCATCATTAATGATCTGCAGCAGGCTGCCTGTATTTATTCATCATCATCATCATTAAGGATCTGCTGCAGGCTGCCTGCATTTATTCATCATCATCATCATCAAGGATCTGCTGCAGGCTGCCTGTATTTATTCATCATCATCATGGATCTGCTGCAGGCTGCCTGTATTTATTCAACATCATCATCATTAAGGATCTGCTGCAGGCTGCCTGTATTTATTCATCATCATTAAGGATCTGCAGCAGGCTGCCTGTATTTATTCATCATCATCATCATCAAGGATCTGCTGCAGGCTGCCTGTATTTATTCATCATCATCATCATTAAGGATCTGCTGCAGGCTGCCTGTATTTATTCATCATCATCATTAAGGATCTGCTGCAGGCTGCCTGTATTTATTCAACATCATCATAATTAAGGATCTGCAGCAGGCTGCCTGTATTTATTCATCATCATCATCATCATCATCATCATTAAGGATCTGCTGCCTGCTGCCTGTAATTATTCATCATCATCAAGGATCTGCTGCAGGCTGCCTGTATTTATTAATCATCATTAAGGATCTGCAGCAGGCTGCCTGTATTTATTCATCATCATCATCATCATCATTAAGGATCTGCTGCCTGCTGCCTGTAATTATTCATCATCATCAAGGATCTGCTGCAGGCTGCCTGTATTTATTAATCATCATCATCATCATTAAGGATCTGCTGCAGGCTGCCTGTATTTATTCAACATCATCATCAAGGATCTGCTGCAGCCTGCCTGTATTTATTCATCATCATCATCATCATTAAGGATCTGCTGCCTGCTGCCTGTAATTATTCATCATCATCAAGGATCTGCTGCAGGCTGTCTGTATTTATTCATCATCATTAAGGATCTGCTGCAGGCTGCCTGTATTTATTCAACATCATCATCATTAAGGATCTGCTGCAGGCTGCCTGTATTTATTCATCATCATCATTAAGGATCTGCTGCAGGCTGCCTGTATTTATTCATTATCATCATCATCATCATCATTATTAAGGATCTGCTGCAGGCTGCCTGTATTTATTCATCATCATTAAGGATCTGCTGTAGGCTGCCTGTATTTATTCATTATCATCATCATCATCATCATTATTAAGGATCTGCTGCAGGCTGCCTGTATTTATTCATCATCATCATCATCATTAAGGATCTGCTGCCTGCTGCCTGTAATTATTCATCATCATCAAGGATCTGCTGCAGGCTGCCTGTATTTATTAATCATCATCAAGGATCTGCTGCAGGCTGCCTGTATTTATTCATCATCATCATCATTAAGGATCTGCTGCAGGCTGCCTGTATTTATTCATCATCATCATCATTAAGGATCTGCTGCAGGCTGCCTGTATTTATTCATCATCATCATCATTAAGGATCTGCTGCAGGCTGCCTGTATTTATTCATCATCATCATCATTAATGATCTGCTGCAGGCTGCCTGTATTTATTCAACATCATCATCATTAAGGATCTGCTGCAGGCTGCCTGTATTTATTCATCATCATTAAGGATCTGCTGCAGGCTGCCTGTATGTATTCATCATCATCATCAAGGATCTGCTGCAGGCTGCCTGTATTTATTCATCATCATCAAGGATCTGCTGCAGGCTGCCTGTATTTATTCATCATCATTAAGGATCTGCTGCAGGCTGCCTGTATGTATTCATCATCATCATCAAGGATCTGCTGCAGGCTGCCTGTATTTATTCATCATCATCAAGGATCTGCTGCAGGCTGCCTGTATTTATTCATCATCATCATCATTAAGGATCTGCTGCAGGCTGCCTGTATTTATTCATCATCATCATCATCATCAAGGATCTGCTGCAGGCTGCCTGTATTTATTCATCATCATCATCATCATTAAGGATCTGCAGCAGGCTGCCTGTATTTATTCATCATCATCATCATTAAGGATCTGCTGCAGGCTGCCTGTATTTATTCATCATCATCATCATCATCATTAAGGATCTGCTGCAGGCTGCCTGTATTTATTCATCATCATTAAGGATCTGCTGCAGGCTGCCTGTATTTATTCATCATCATCATCATCATTAAGGATCTGCTGCAGGCTGCCTGTATTTATTCATCATCATTAAGGATCTGCTGCAGGCTGCCTGTATTTATTCATCATCATCATCATCATTAAGGATCTGCTGCAGGCTGCCTATATATATTCATCATCATTAAGGATCTGCTGCAGGCTGCCTGTATTTATTCATCATCATTAAGGATCTGCTGCAGGCTGCCTGTATTTATTCATCATCAAGGATCTGCTGCAGGCTGCCTGTATTTATTCAACAACACATGATGCTCAAAACGGGGGCCCCTCAGGGGTGCGTGCTGAGTCCCCTCCTGTACTCCCTGTTCACCCACGACTACGTGGCCACGCACAACTCCAACACCATCATTAAGCTTAGAGACACGACGGTGGTAGGATCTGGCAGTGTGGTGCCAGGACAACAACCTCTCCCTCAACAAGACAAAGGAGCTGATCGTGGACTACAGGAAACGGAGGGCTAAGCACGCCCCCATCCACATCGACGGGGCTGTAGTGGAGTGGGTCAAGGAGCTTCAAGATCCTCAGTGAAAAAAATAAATAAAAAGGCCCTCAGATTCTCAAAAAGTCCTACAATTGCACCATTGAGAGCAGCTTGATTGGCTGCATCACCGCTTGGTATGGTGTCAGAGGAAGAACCTAAAAATTGTCAAAGACTCCAGCCACCCAAGTCATAGACTGTTCTCTCTGCTATCACATGGCAAGCGGTACCGATGCAGTATGGAACCAACAGGACCCTGAACAGTTTCCACCCTCAAGCTAGAAGACTGCTAAATAGTTGGTTAAATAGCTACCTGGAATATATGCATTGACCTTTTTTGCACTAATCTCTTGACTCATCACATACGTTGCTGTTACTGTTTATTATCTATCCCGTTAACTAGTAACTTTATCCCTACTTATATTGTACATATCTACCCCTGCACATTGACTCAGTACTGGTAGCCTGTGTATATAGCGAAGTTACCGTTACTCATTGTGTGTTAATGGACTCAGTACTGGTACCCCGTGTATATAGCCAAGTTACCGTTACTCATTGTGTGTTAATCGACTCAGTACTGGTACCCCGTGTACAGGCTGTACAGACACATCACACCAGGGACTCCCTTTATCCCCCTGGCATTGTAGACCCTCTGATTTCTGCTGTGTTAAGTCTCATGGTCATTTGAAGACGTCATGTAGAGACATCTTTGGCTGTCAGGCCCTCTGTCATTATCAGTGTGGTGAATTAAATGTGAAAGGTCACAGGGTCATGTGATGATGTCAGTATGATGTCAGAAGGCAGTGTAATGTGATAAGATGCAGGGTGCATACCTCTCCTGTTTGAGGGCATATTCCAGCATTTTAATCCTCCTGACGAGATCCTTCTTCAGGTTCTCCTGTCCTTTCCTCTCTCCCTGCAGGAAGGCTATCTGGGCCTGAGGAGACACACCACATATACACACCTACCATTAACACTAGGCTTGGGTAGTATACCATATATACAGAATACAGGGGTATTTGGAATAAAGACAGGTGGGTTTTCAATACTGTCAATACCGTTGAAACTATTTATTTTGAAGTGTTTTAATACATTTGAATACTTGTAGCTACGTTTAAGTAAATACCTGCAGGAAACTTGTTCAATTCATTAGAAGAACATTAAGTTCACCGGTCACATTATGATGACGCTTAGCAACAGAACAGTATACTGGTCACATTATGATGACGCTTAGCAACAGAACAGTATACTGGTCACATTATGATGACGCTCAGCAACAGAACAGTATACTGGTCACATTATGATGACGCTTAGCAACAGAACAGTATACTGGTCACATTATGATGACGCTTAGCAACAGAACAGTATACTGGTCACATTATGATGACGCTTAGCAACAGAACAGTATACTGGTCACATTATGATGACGCTTAGCAACAGAACAGTATACTGGTCACATTATGATGACGCTTAGCAACAGAACAGTATACTGGTCACATTATGATGACGCTTAGCAACAGAACAGTATACCGGTCACATTATGATGATGCTTAGCAACAGAACAGTATACTGTTTACACTCGGGCTGTTGTTTTGATTCAATCGTTTTAAAATCATATCTAATGTTTGTTTTGCTACGGATTCCGCAAATTTGTGTCCCGGATTCCTGTTATGTAGCTGTTAGCCATCATTAAAATGTAGCAGGCTAATGCTAGCAGTGCTAGCCCACCAGTGTTTTTATCCACAACTAGACACAAATCAAATTGTATTTGTCATATGCGCCAAATACAACAGGTGTTTTAAAAAAAATGATATAAAAAGTAATAATTACAGAGCAGCAGTAAAATAACAATAGAAGGTCTATATACACGGGGTACCGGTACAGAGTCAACGTGGAGGCTATATACAGGGGGTACCGGTACAGAGTCAATGAGGAGGCTATATACAGGGGGTACCGGTACAGAGTCAATGTGGAGACTATATACAGGGGGTACCGGTACAGAGTCAATGTGGAGGCTATATACAGGGGGTACCCGGTACAGAGTCAAGGTGGAGGCTATATACAGGGGGTACCGGTACAGAGTCAAGGTGGAGGCTATATACAGGGGGTACCGGTACAGAGTCAATGTGGAGGCTATATACAGGGGGTACCCGGTACAGAGTCAAGGTGGAGGCTATATACAGGGGGTACCGGTACAGAGTCAAGGTGGAGGCTATATACAGGGGGTACCGGTACAGAGTCAGAGTGGAGGATATATACAGGGGGTACCGGTACAGAGTCAATGTGGAGGATATATACATGGTATTACGGTACAGAGTCAATGTGGAGGCTATATACAGGGTGTTACGGTACAGAGTCAATGTGGAGGCTATATACAGGGGGTACCGGTACAGTCAACGTGGAGGCTATATACAGGGTGTTACAGTACAGAGTCAATGTGGAGGCTATATACAGGGGGTATCGGTACAGAGTCAATGTGGAGGCTATATACAGGGGGTACCGGTACAGAGTCAATGTGGAGGCTATATACAAGGGTTACCGGTACAGAGTCAATGTGGAGGCTATATACAGGGGGTACCGGTACAGAGTCAATGTGGAGGCTATATACAGGGGGTACCGGTACAGGGTCAATGTGGAGGCTATATACAGGGGGTACCGGTACAGTCAATGTGTGGGGCCAACTGTTAGTCGAGATAATTGAGGTAATATGTACAAGTGACTATGCACAGATAACAGAGAGTAGCATCAGTGTAGGGGGGAGCAATGCAAATAGTCTGGGTATCCCTTTGATTAGATGTTCAGGAGTCTTATGGCTTGGGGGGTAGAAGCTGTTAATAAACCTCTTGGACCTAGACTTGGACCTAGACTTCCTCTGACACCGCCTGGTGGTCCTGGATAGCAGGAAGCTTGGCCCCAGTGATGTACTGGGCCGTACGCACTGCCCTCTGTAGCGCCTTGCGTTCGGAGGCCGAGCAGTTGCCATACCAGGCAACCAGCTCTCGATGGTGCAGCTGTCAAACCTTTTGAGGATCTGAGGACCCATGCCAAATTTTTAAGTCTCCTGAGGGGGAATATGTTTTTTCGTGCCCTCTTCACAACTGTCTTGGTGTGATTGGACCATGGTAGTTTGTTGTTGATGTGGACACCAAGGAACTTGAAGCTCTTAACCTGCTCCACTATAGCCCCGTCGATGAGAATGGGGGCGTGCTCCTCTTTTTCCTGTAGATCACAATCATCATCTTTTTCTTGATCGTGTTGAGGGAGAGGTTGTTGTCCTGGCACCACACGGCCAGGTCTCTGACCTCCTCCCTATAGGCTGTCTCGTTGTTGTCGGTGATCAGGCCTACCACTGTTGTGTCATCGACAAACCTAATGATGGTATTGGAGTCGTGCTTTGCCTTGCAGTCATGAGTGAACAGGGAGTACCAGGAGGGGACTGAGCACGCACCCCTGAGGGACCCCCGTGTTGAGGATCAGCGTGGCGGATGTGTTGTTACCTACCCTTACCACCTGGG
Organism: Oncorhynchus clarkii lewisi; assembly: GCF_045791955.1. Lineage (NCBI taxonomy): Eukaryota > Metazoa > Chordata > Actinopteri > Salmoniformes > Salmonidae > Oncorhynchus > Oncorhynchus clarkii. The sequence continues at coordinate 200,960 of NW_027261052.1, forward strand.
GGCGGCCCATCAGGAAGTCCAGGATCCATTTGCAGAGGGAGGTGTTAAGTCCCAGGGCCCTTAGATTAGTGATGAGCTTTGAGGGCACTATGGTGTTGAACGCTGAGCTCTCGTCAATGAACAACATTCTCACATAGGTGTTCCTTTTGTCTAGGTGGGAAAGGGCAGTGTGGAGTGCAATAGATATTGCAGCGTCTGTGGACCTATTGGGGCAGTAAGCAAATTGAAGTGGGTCTAGGGCGACAGGTAAGATGGGGGTGATATGACTCTTGACTAGCCTCTCAAAGCACTTCCTGACGACAGAAGTGAGTGCTATGGGGCGATGGTAACTGAACTGAATGACTTTCTTGGATACAGCAAAAATGGTGGCCATCTTGAAGCATATGGGAACAGCAGACTGGAGAGATTGAATATGTCCGTAAACACACCAGCCAGCTGGTCTGCGCATGCTCTGAGGATGCCGTCTGGGCAGCCTTGTGAGGATTAAAATGTTTAAATGTCTTACTCACATCGGGCATGGAGAAGGAGAGCCCACAGTCCTTGGTAGCAGGCCACATCGGTGGCACTGTGTTATCCTCAAAGCGGGCAAAGAAGGTGTTTAGTTTGTCTGGAAGCAAGACGGTGTCTGCGATGTGGCTGGTTCTTCTTTTGTTGCCCGTCTGTATACATCTCGTGTCTGAACTGTTGAGTTCCGACTCCACCTTGTCCCTGTACTGGCATTGTGCCTGTTTGATTGTCTTAACTACACCGTTTATGTTCAGCCATATCACCAGTCATCTTGCCATGGTTAAATGCGGTGGTTCTTACTTTCAGTTTTGCACGAATGCCACCATCTATCCATGGTTTCTGGTTAGGGTAGGTTTTAATAGTCACAGTAGGTACAACATCTCTTACACACTTCCTTATAAACTCACTCACCGATTCAGCGTATACGTCAATATTATTCTCTGAGGCTACCCGGAACATGTCCCAGTCCGCGTGATCAAAACAATCTTGAAGTGTGGATTCCAATTGGTCAGACCAGCGCAGAATAGTCCTTGGCACAGGTACTTCCTGTTTGAGTTTCTGCCTATAGGAAGGGAGAAGCAAAATGGAGTCGTGGTCAGATATGCCGAAAGGAAGGCGGGGCCTTGTATGCATCGCGGAAGTTATATGAGCAGTGATCCAGTGTTTTACCGGCGAGAGTGCTACAGTCAATATGAATTTAGGTAGTCTTGTTCTCAAAGTTGCTTTGTTAAAAAACCCAGGTACAATAAATGCAGCTTCATAACATCTGGTTTCCAGTTTGCATAAAGTCCAGTGAAGTTCCTTGAGGGTCGTCGTGGTATCAGCTTGAGGGGGGAAATAAACGGCTGTGACAATAACCAACGAGAATTCTCTTGGGAGATAATTCGGTTGGCATTTGAAGGGTGGCTACTTTGAAGAATCTCAAATATAAAATACATGTAGATTTTTTGGGGGTTACTACATGATTCCATATGTGTTATTTCATAGTTTTGATGTCGTCTTCACTATTATTCTACAATGTAGAAAATAAAGAAAAACCCTTGAATGAGAAGGCGTTCTAAAACGTTTGACTGTATGGCAATTAGAAATGCCAGACGGGCTCGTTTTTCGTACTTGGTCACTATTAAATCAGAATAATTTGAGAGTGCTCTTCTCCACCACTGATGGCCTGATAAATCATACCCTCTCAAACCTGTGAATGTTCCTCCACATGGAAGTTTGTGGCATATTTCAGAGATAAGACAACCAACACAAGGCTGGGTATCAGTCAAGACCTGATGAGAAGTTTGATGATATGAGCCCTAGCCTACCACACAAAGGCACTGTGGATTTATTTCCCTGGTTGACACAGACATACTCAGGAAAGTGATATCACAACTTAAGCCCTCTACCTGCCTTCTCCATCCTATCCCCACCACCTTCTTCAAAACTCTTTTTAATAGCATATCTGAAGAAGTACAAGCTATTGTTAATCCCTCCCTGTTTTCGGGCACTTTCCTCACCTCACTAAAAACTGCTATGGTGAAACACCTTCTGAAGAAAAGCTCTTAGCATCTTTCTTCAATCTCCAGCCTTCCATTCTTAATCAAACTTCTGGAGAAATTGGTGTTCAAACAGCTAAATCATTTAAGTGTGAACTGTATTTAAAAAAAAATGGTTTTCATACCCACCACAACACGGCCTTAGTTAAGTGGTAAATAATCCTAGAGCCAACACAGAGACAGCCTTAGTGGTAAATGATCCTAGAGCCAACACAGAGACAGTCTTAGTGGTAAATGATCCTAGAGCCAACACAGAGACAGTCTTAGTTAAGTGGTAAATGATCCTAGAGCCAACACAGAGACAGCCTTAGTTAAGTGGTAAATGATCCTAGAGCCAACACAGAGACAGTCTTCGTGGTAAATGATCCTAGAGCCAACACAGAGACAGTCTTAGTGGTAAATGATCCTAGAGCCAACACAGAGACAGTCTTAGTTAAGTGGTAAATGATCCTAGAGCCAACACAGAGACAGTCTTAGTTAAGTGGTAAATGATCCTAGAGCCAACACAGAGACAGCCTTAGTTAAGTGGTAAATGATCCTAGAGCCAACACAGAGACAGTCTTCGTGGTAAATGATCCTAGAGCCAACACAGAGACAGTCTTAGTGGTAAATGATCCTAGAGCCAACACAGAGACAGCCTTAGTGGTAAATGATCCTAGAGCCAACACAGAGACAGCCTTAGTGGTAAATGATCCTAGAGCCAACACAGAGACAGTCTTAGTGGTAAATGATCCTAGAGCCAACACAGAGAGTCTTAGTTAAGTGGTAAATGATCCTAGAGCCAACACAGAGACAGTCTTAGTGGTAAATGATCCTAGAGCCAACACAGAGACAGCCTTAGGGGTAAATGATCCTAGAGCCAACACAGAGACAGCCTTAGTGGTAAACGATCCTAGAGCCAACACAGAGACAGCCTTAGTTAAGTGGTAAATGATCCTAGAGCCAACACAGAGACAGTCATAGTGGTAAATGATCCTAGAGCCAACACAGAGACAGTCTTAGTGGTAAATGATCCTAGAGCCAACACAGAGACAGTCTTAGTGGTAAATGATCCTAGAGCCAACACAGAGACAGCCTTAGTTAAGTGGTAAATGATCAAAGAGCCAACACAGAGACAGCCTTAGTTAAGTGGTAAATGATCACAGAGCCAACACAGAGACAGTCTTAGTGGTAAATGATCCTAGAGCCAACACAGAGACAGTCTTAGTGGTAAATGATCCTAGAGCCAACACAGAGACAGCCTTAGTGGTAAATGATCCTAGAGCCAACACAGAGACAGCCTTAGTGGTAAATGATCCTAGAGCCAACACAGAGACAGTCTTAGTGGTAAATGATCCTAGAGCGAACACAGAGACAGCCTTAGTGGTAAATGATCCTAGAGCCAACACAGAGACAGTCTTAGTGGTAAATGATCCTAGAGCCAACACAGAGACAGTCTTAGTTAAGTGGTAAATGATCATAGAGCCAACACAGAGACAGCCTTAGTTAAGTGGTAAATGATCCTAGAGCCAACACAGAGACAGCCTTAGTGGTAAATGATCCTACAGCCAACACAGAGACAGTCTTAGTGGTAAATGATCCTAGAGCCAACACAGAGACAGCCTTAGTGGTAAATGATCCTAGAGCCAACACAGAGACAGCCTTAGTGGTAAAAGATCCTAGAGCCAACACAGAGACAGCCTTAGTTAAGTGGTAAATGATCCTAGAGCCAACACAGAGACAGTCTTAGTGGTAAATGATCCTAGAGCCAACACAGAGACAGTCTTAGTGGTAAATGATCCTAGAGCCAACACAGAGACAGTCTTAGTGGTAAATGATCCTAGAGCCAACACAGAGACAGTCTTAGTGGTAAATGATCCTAGAGCCAACACAGAGACAGTCTTAGTGGTAAATGATCCTCGAGCCAACACAGACAGTCTTAGTGGTAAATGATCCTAGAGCCAACACAGAGACAGTCTTAGTGGTAAATGATCCTAGAGCCAACACAGAGACAGTCTTAGTGGTAAATGATCCTAGAGCCAACACAGAGACAGTCTTAGTTAAGTGGTAAAGGACCAAAAATCCCAAAGCCTGGGACCAAGAGACATGGAGAGACAGCCTTTTAACTATCCCAAAGGCTGGGACCAAGAGACATGGAGAGACAGCCTTTTAACTATCCCAAAGCCTAGGACCAAGATGCATGGAGAGGCGGCCTCTAGTTACTTTGACCCCAGCCTCTGGAATAGCCTGCCAGAGAACCTGAGGGGGGCTGAAACTGTGGACATATTTAAGAGATCTTGAAACACATTTGTAGCTTTGCTTTTCAGTCATTCAGGGTGTCATTCTTTTGCTTTTTTTTTATCTTGTTTGTTGTGTAGTAAATATTTTTCCTGAACGCACATTGTGTTGCATTCCATGTCTGAAATGGGCTGTATGAATAAAGCTTGATTTGATATAGTCCACAATCACGTGGGGTTTGTTTACAAGCACACAGCGATGAGAGACCAGAGCCTTGTGAGTCACAACGATGAGAGACCAGAGCCTTGTGAGTAACAACGATGAGACCAGAGCCTTGTGAGTCAGCCAGCCACCCAGCCAGCCAGCCATCCAGCCAGCCATCCAGTCAGCCAGCCATCCAGTCAGCTAGCCATCCAGTCAGCTAGCCATCCATCCATCCAGTCAGCTAGCCAGCCAGCCAGCTAGCCATCCAGTCAGAGACCAGGGCCTTGTGAGTCACAACGATGAGAGACCAGAGCCTTGTGAGTCACAACGATGAGAGACAAGAACCTTGTGAGTCACAACGATGAGAGACCAGAGCCTTGTGAGTCACAACGATGAGAGACCAGAGCCTTGTAAGTCACAACGATGAGAGACCAGAGCCTTGTGAGTCACAACGATGAGAGACCAGAGCTGGATGGCTAGCCATCACCTGGCTAGCCACCCAGTCAGCTAGCAATCCAGCTATCCATCCAGTCAACTAGCAATCCAGCTAGCCATCCAGTCAACTAGCAATCCAGCTAGCCATCCAGTCAACTAGAAATCCAGCTAGCCATCCAGTCAGTTAGCAATCCAGCTAGCCATCCAGTCAGTTAGCAATCCAGCTAGCCATCCAGTCAGTTAGCAATCCAGCTAGCCATCCAGTCAGTTAGCAATCCAGCTAGCCACCCAGTCAGTTAGCAATCCAGCTAGCCACCCAGTCAGTTAGCAATCCAGCTAGCCACCCAGTCAGTTATCCAGTCAGCTAGCCATCCAGTCAGTTACCCAGCTAGCCATCTAGCTAGCCATCCAGCCAGCCATCCAGCTAGCCATCCAGTCAGTTATAAAGCTAGCCATCCAGTCAGCCATCCAGCTAGCCATCCAGTCAGCTAGCAATCCAGTCAGCTAGCCATCCAGTCAGCCATACTTCCAGTTAGCCAACCATCCAATCAGCTAGCCATCCAGTCAGCCAGCCAGCCAGTCAGCCAGCCAGTCAGCTAGCAATCCAGTCAGCCAGCCATCCATCCAGTCAGCCAGCCATCCATCCATCCAGTCAGCCATCCAGTCAGCCAGCCAACCATCAGTCAGCCAGCCAACCATCAGTCAGCCAGCCATCCAGTCAGCTAGCCATCCATCCAGTCAGCCAGCCAGCCAGCCATCCAGTCAGCCAGCCAGCCAGCCATCCATCCATCCATCCAGTCAGCCAGCCAGCCAGCCAGCCATCCAGTCAGCCAGCCACCCATCCAGTCAGCCATCCAGTCAGCCAGCCAGCCATCCAGTCAGCCAGCCAGCCATCCAGTCAGCCAGCCAGCCATCCAGTCAGCCAGCCAGCCATCCAGTCAGCCAGCCAGTCAGCCAGCTAGCCATCCAGTCAGCCAGCTAGCCATCCAGTCAGCCAGCCACCCAGTCAGCTATCCACCCAGCCAGTCAGCCAGCCATCCAGTCAGCCAGCCATCCAGTCAGCTAGCCATCCAGTCAGCCATCCATCCAGCCAGCTAGCCATCCATCCATCCAGTCAGCTAGCCAGCCAGCCAGCTAGCCATCCAGTCAGCCAGCTAGCCATCCAGGCAGCTAGCCATCCATCCATCCAGTCAGTCAGCCATCCATCCAGTCAGTCAGCCATCCAGTCAGCTAGCCATCCATCCAGTCAGCTAGCCATCCAGTCAGCTAGCCATCCAGTCAGCCATACTTCCAGTCAGCCAGCCATCCAGTCAGCTAGACAGCCAGCCACCCAGTCAGCCAGTCATCCAGTCATCCAGTCAGCTAGCCATCCATCCAGTCAGCCAGCCATCCATCCAGTCAGCCAGCCATCCAGTCAGCCAGCCATCCATCCAGTCAGCTAGCCATCCATCCATCCAGTCAGCTAGCCATCCATCCAGTCAGCCAGCCATCCATCCAGTCAGCCAGCCATCCATCCAGTCAGCCATCCATCCATCCAGTCAGCCATCCATCCAGTCAGCCATCCATCCAGTCAGCCATCCAGGTTCTTTGTGTTCAATACTGTGCGTAGCTAGAGCCTATATTGGATGGGTCTGTGTTTTCTTACATAAATAAGGTGTTGAGGGAGTCAGAGGTACTCTACCTACTTAGTACACATGTAGCTACCTATATGAGACTACACAGACCAACACCCTTCCAGTCCTACCACAGAGCAGGAGAGACTAAACATTTACAGCCAGGTACAACTCAGGGGCCATAACTCTCTCTCTCCTGTCTCAGTCCATGCTGCAGGTAGTGGACACCCCTCTCTCTCTCCTGTCTCAGTCCATGCTGCAGGTAGTGGACACCACTCTCTCTCTCTCCTGTCTCAGTCCATGCTGCAGGTAGTGGACACCACTCTCTCTCTCTCCTGTCTCAGTCCATGCTGCAGGTAGTGGACACCACTCTCTCTCTCCTCCTGTCTCAGTCCATGCTGCAGGTAGTGGACACCACTCTCTCTCTCTCCTGTCTCAGTCCAGGCTGCAGGTAGTGGACACCACTCTCTCTCTCTCCTGTCTCAGTCCATGCTGCAGGTAGTGGACACCACTCTCTCTCTCTCCTGTCTCAGTCCATGCTGCAGGTAGTGGACACCACTCTCTCTCTCTCCTGTCTCAGTCCATGCTGCAGGTAGTGGACACCCCTCTCTCTCTCCTGTCTCAGTCCATGCTGCAGGTAGTGGACACCACTCTCTCTATCTCCTGTCTCAGTCCATGCTGCAGGTAGTGGACACCACTCTCTCTATCTCCTGTCTCAGTCCATGCTGCAGGTAGTGGACACCACTCTCTCTCTCTCCTGTCTCAGTCCATGCTGCAGGTAGTGGACACCACTCTCTCTCTCTCCTGTCTCAGTCCATGCTGCAGGTAGTGGACACCACTCTCTCTCTCTCTCCTGTCTCAGTCCATGCTGCAGGTAGTGGACACCACTCTCTCTCTCTCCTGTCTCAGTCCATGCTGCAGGTAGTGGACACCA